>NC_079877.1:20995062-21298092 GCF_029227915.1 Hydractinia symbiolongicarpus
GCGGCGCAATTACGGCCTTACTCGTAAATCACGTGGTTCCACAAACCTGCGCATGGTATGATTGGTCTTGTCTTTTCACTCTCAATGGACTACAATGTCCCAAGTCGTTTTCCTTGGCGCCCTCCAATTATACCACAGTCAACTACGTGCATAGCCTTCTAAAAGCCGTAATATGGCTTTTTGCGGCGTAATTAAGACCTTACTTGTAAACTACGTGGTTCCACGAGGCTGCACATGGTATCATTGGTGTAGTCCTTTCAGTCTCAATGGACTACAATGTCCCAAGTCGTTTTCTTTGGCCCCCTTTCCTTATACCACAGTCAACTACGTGCATAGCCTTCTAAAAGCCGTAAAAAGGCTTTTTGCGGCATAATTAAGGACTTACTCGCAAACTACGTGGCTCCACGTGTCCGCGCAAGTTGCCATTGGTGTAGTCGTCGCAATCTCATTGGACTACCACGTGCCCAGTTCTTTTCTTTGGGGCCATGACCTAATATCACCTTCAACTACGCGCATAGCCTTCTAAAAGCTGTAATATGCCCATTTGCCGCCCAATGAAGGCCTTACACGTATATCACGTAGTTCCACGAGCCTGTGCAAGTTGCCATTGAGGTAGCCCTCGCAGTCTCAATGGACTACCACGTCCCAAGTTTTTTTCCTTGGGGCCATGACCTAATATCACCTTTAACTACGCGCATAGCCTTCTAAAATCTGTAATATGGCCTGTTGCCGCCCAATAAAGGCCTTACACGTATATCACGTAGCTCCGCGAGCCAGCGCATGGTATCATTTGTCTATTCCTAGCAGTCTTAATCAAACACAACTTCCCATGTTGTTTTCCATGGCGCCCTCTCCTTATACCACAGTCAACGACGCACAAAGCCCTCTAAATGCTTTAATACGGCTTTTGGTGCCAATAAATGTCGTACACGTAAATCACGTGGTTCCACGAGCCTGTGCATGGTATCATTGGTGTAGTCCTTTCAATCTCAATAGACTGCAACATCCCAAGTCGTTTTCCTTGGAGCCATGGCCTTATATCACCGTCAACTACGTGCATAGCCTTCTAAAATCTGTAATATGGCCTTTTGCGGCCTAATTACGGCCTTACTCGTAAATTACGTCGCTCCACGAGCCTGCACATGGTATCATTGGTTTAGTCCTCTCAATCTCAATGGACTAAAACGACCCAAGTCGTTTTCTTTGAAGCCATGGCCTTATATCACCGTCAACTACGTGCATAGCCTTCTAAAATCTGTAATATGAACTTTTGCGGCTGAATTACGGACTTACTCGCAAATAACGTGGTTTCACGAGCCTGCGCATGGTATCATTGGTTTAGTCCTTTCAGTCTCAATGGACTACAACGTTCCAAGTTGTTTTCCTTGGCGGCCTCTTCTTATATCACAGTCAATTACGTACATAGCCTTCTAAAAGCCGTAATATGGCTTTTTGCGGCATATTTAAAGCGTTACTCGTAAACTACGTGGCTCCACGTGTCTGCGCAAGATCCCATTGGTGTAGTCCTTGCAGTCTCAATGGAGTACCACGTCCCAAGTTCTTTTCCTTGTGGCCATGACCTAATATCACCTTAAGCTAGGCGCATAGCCTTCTAAAGGCTGTAATATGGCCTTTTGTCGCGCAATAAAGGCCTTACATCTAAAAAACGTGGTTCCACGAGCCTGCGCATTGTATCATTGGATTAGTCCTTTCAGTCTCAATGGACTACAATGTGCCAAGTCATTTTCCTTGGAGCCATGGCCTTATATCACCGTCAAATACGCGCACGGATTTCTAAAATCTGTAATATGACCTTTTGCGGACGAGTTAAGGCCTTACTCCTAAAGTACGTGGCTCCACGTGTCTGTTAGAGTTGCCATTGGTCTAGTTCTTGTAGTCTCAATGCACTACAACGTTCCATGCTGTATTCCTTTGCGCCATGACCTAATATCACCTCCAACTACGCGCATAGACTTCTAAAACTGTTATATGGCCTTTTGCCGCCTAACAAAGGCCTTACACGTACATCAAGTAGTTCCACGAGCCTGCTATGGTATCATTGGTCGAGTCCTTTCAGTTTCAATGGACTACAATGTCCCAAGTCGTTTTCCTTGGCGCCCTGTCTTTATATCACAGTCAACTACGTGCATAGCCTTCTAAAAGCCGTAATATGGCTTTTTGAGGCATAATTAAAGCCTTACTCGTAAACTACGTGGCTCCACGTGTCTGCGCAAGATCCCATTGGTGTAGTCCTTGCAGCCTCAATGGAGTACCACGTCCCAAGTTCTTTTCCTTGTGGCCATGACCTAATATCACCTTAAGCTAGGCGCATAGCCTTCTAAAGGCTGTAATATGGCCTTTTGTCGCGCAATAAAGGCCTTACATCTAAAAAACGTGGTTCCACGAGCCTGCGCATTGTATCATTGGATTAGTCCTTTCAGTCTCAATGGACTACAACGTGCCAAGTCATTTTCCTTGGAGCCATGGCCTTATATCACCGTCAAATACGCGCACGGATTTCTAAAATCTGTAATATGACCTTTTGCGGACGAGTTAAGGCCTTACTCCTAAAGTACGTGGCTCCACGTGTCTGTTAGAGTTGCCATTGGTCTAGTTCTTGTAGTCTCAATGCACTACAACGTTCCATGCTGTATTCCTTTGCGCCATGACCTAATATCACCTCCAACTACGCGCATAGACTTCTAAAACTGTTATATGGCCTTTTGCCGCCTAACAAAGGCCTTACACGTACATCAAGTAGTTCCACGAGCCTGCTATGGTATCATTGGTCGAGTCCTTTCAGTTTCAATGGACTACAATGTCCCAAGTCGTTTTCCTTTTATATCACAGTCAACTACGTGCATAGCCTTCTAAAAGCCGTAATATGGCTTTTTGAGGCATAATTAAAGCCTTACTCGTAAACTACGTGGTTCCACGTGTCCGCGCAAGTTGCTACTGGTGTAGTACTTGCTGTTTCAATGGACTACAACGTCCTAAGTTCTTTTCCTTGGGGCCATCACCTAATATCACCTCAACTACGTGCATAGTCTTTTAAAGGCTGTAATGTGGCTTTTTGCCGCCTAATAAAGGCCTTACACGTACATCAAGTAGTTCCACGAGCCTGCTATGGTATCATTGGTCGAGTCCTTTCAGTTTCAATGGAGTACAATGTGCCAAGTCGTTTTCCTTGGCGCCTTCTCCTTATATCACCTTCAACTACGCGCATAGCCTTCTAAAATCTGTAACATGGCCTTTTGTGGCGCAATATAGGCCTTACACGTAAATCACGTGGTTCCACGAGCCTTCGCATGGTAGCATTGGTTTAGTCCTTTCAGTCTCATAAGACTACAACGTCTCAATTCGTTTTCCTTGGCGCCCTCTCCTTATATCACAGTCAACTACGTGCATAGCCTTCTAAAAGCCGTAATATGGCTTTTTGCGGCCTAATTAAGGCCTTACTCGTAAATTACGTGACTCCACATGTCCGCCCAAGATTCCATTGGTGTAGTCCTTGCAATCTCAATGGACTACCACGTCCCTAGTTTTTTTCCTTGGGTCCATGACCTAATATCACCATTAACTACGCGCAAGCCTTCTAAAAGCTGTAATATGGCCTGTTGCCGCCCAATAAAGGCCTTACACGTATATCACGTAGTTCCAGGAGCCTGTACATAGTATCATTGGTTTCGTCCTTTCAGTCTCAATGGACTACAACGTCCCAAGTGTTTTTCGTTAGCGGCCTCTCCTTATATCACAGTCAACAACGTGCGTAGCCTTCTAAAAGCCGTAATATGGTTTTTTGCGGCATAATTAAAGCCTTACTCGTAAACTACGTGGCTCCACGTGTCTGCGCAAGATCCCATTGGTGTAGTCCTTGCAGTCTCAATGGAGTACCACGTCCCAAATTCTTTTCTTTGGAGCCATGGCCTTATATCACCGTCACCTACGTGCATAACCTTCTAAAATCTGTAATATGGCTTTTTGCGGCCAAATTAAGGCCTTACTCGTAAATTGCGTAGTTCCACTAAGCTGCGCATGGTATCATTGGTCTAGTCCTTTCAGTCTCCATGGAGTACAATGTGACAAGTCATTTTCCTTGCCAGCCTGTCCTTATATCACCTTCAACTACGCGCATAGCCTTCTAAAAGCTGTAACATGGCCTTTTGCCGCCCAATAAAGGCCTTACACGTATATCACGTAGTTCCAGGAGCCTGTACATGGTATCATTGGTTTCGTCCTTTCAGTCTCAATGGACTACAACGTCTCAAGTGTTTTTCGTTAGCGGCCTCTCCTTATATCACAGTCAACAACGTGCGTAGCCTTCTAAAAGCCGTAATATGGTTTTTTGCGGCATAATTAAAGCCTTACTCGTAAACTACGTGGCTCCACGTGTCTGCGCAAAATCCCATTGGTGTAGTCCTGGCAGTCTCAATAGACTGCCACGTCCCAAGTTCTTTTCCGTGGAGCCATGGCCTTATATCACCGTCAACTACGTGCATAACCTTCTAAAATCTGTAATATGGCTTTTTGCGGCCAAATTAAGGCCTTACTCGTAAATTGCGTAGTTCCACTAGGCTGCGCATGGTATCATTGGTCTAGTCCTTTCAGTCTCCATGGAGTACAATGTGCCAAGTCGTTTTTCATGGCGCCCTGTCTTTATATCACCTTCAACTACGCGCATAGCCTTCTAAAGGCTGTAATATGGCCTTTTGCGGCGTAATTAAGGCCTTACTCGTAAACTACGTGGTTCCACGTGTCCGCGGTAGTTGCCATTGGTGCCGTAGTCAAATACGCGCACGGATTTCTAAAATCTGTAATATGACCTTTTGCGGACGAGTTAAGGCCTTACTCCCAAAGTACGTGGCTCCACGTGTCTGCTAGAGTTGCCATTGGTCTAGTTCTTGTAGTCTCAATGCACTACAACGTTCCATGCTGTATTCCTTTGCGCCATGACCTAATATCACCTCCAACTACGCGCATAGACTTCTAAAACTGTTATATGGCCTTTTGCTGCCTAACAAAGGCCTTACACGTAAATCACGTGGTTCCACAAGCTTGCGTATGGTATTATTGATCCAGTCCTTGCAGTCTCAATGGACTACAATGTCCCAAGTCGTTTTCCTTGGCGCCCTGTCTTTATATCACAGTCAACTACGTGCATAGCCTTCTAAAAGCCGTAATATGGCTTTTTGAGGCATAATTAAGGCCTTTCTCGTAAACTACGTGGTTCCACGTGTCCGCGCAAGTTGCTACTGCTGTAGTACTTGCTGTTTCAATGGACTACAACGTCCAAAGTTCTTTTCCTTGGAGCCATCACCTAATATCACCTTAACTACGTGCATCTGTAACATGGCCTTTTGTCGCGCAATATAGGCCTTACACGTAAATCACGTGGTTCCACGAGCCTTCGCATGGTAGCATTGGTTTAGTCCTTTCAGTCTCCTAAGACTACAACGTCCCAATTCGTTTTCCTTGGCGCCCTCTCCTTATATCACAGTCAACTACGTGCATAGCCTTCTAAAAGCCGTAATATGGCTTTTTGCGGCCTAATTAAGGCCTTACTCGTAAATTACGTCGCTCCAGGAGTCTGCGCATGGTATCATTGGTTTCGTTCTTTCAGTCACAATCGAGTACAATGTGCCAAGTCGTTTTCCATGTCACCCTGTCCTTATATCACCTTCAACTACGCGCACAGCCTTCTAAAGGCCGTAATATGGCTTTTTGCGGCCTAATTAAGGCCTTACTTGTAAACTACGTGGTTCCACGAGGCTGCACATGGCATCATTGGTCTAACCCATTCATTCTTAATGGAGTACAATGTGCCAAGTCGTTTTCCATGGCGCCCTGTCTTTATATCACCTTCAACTACGCGCATAGTCTTCTAAAGGTTGTTATATGGCCTTCTGTCGCGCAATAAAGGCCTTACTCGTAAACTACGTGGTTCCACGTGTCCGTGTTAGTTGCCATTGGTGCAGTAGTCGCAGTCTCAATGGACTACCATGTCCCAAATTTTTTTCCTTGGGGCCATGACCTCATATCACCTTCAACTACGCGCATAGCCTTCTAAAAGCTGTAATATGGCCTGTTGCCGCCCAATAAATGCCTTACACGTATATCACGTTGTTCCGTGAGCCTGCGCAAGTTGCCATTAGTGTAGCCCTTGCAGTCTCAATGGACTACCACGTCCCAAGTTTTTTTCCCTGGGGCCATGACCTAATATCACCTTCAACTACGCGCATAGCCTTCTAAAATCTGTAATATGGCCTGTTGCCGCCCAATAAAGGCCTTACACGTATATCACGTAGTTCCAGGAGCCTGTACATGGTATCATTGGTTTCGTCCTTTCAGTCTCAATGGACTACAACGTCCAAAGTCTTTTTCCTCAGCGGCCTCTCCTTATATAACAGTCAACTACGTGCGTAGCCTTCTAAAAGTCGTAATATGTTTTTTTGCGGCATAATTAAAGCCTTACTCGTAAACTACGTGGCTCCACGTGTCCGCGCAAGTTGCTACTGCTGTAGTACTTGCTGTTTCAATGGACTACAACGTCCAAAGTTCTTTTCCTTGGGGCCATCACCTAATATCACCTTAACTACGTGCATCTGTAACATGGCCTTTTGTCGCGCAATATAGGCCTTACTCGTAAACTACGTGGCTCCACGTGTCTGCGCAAGATCCCATTGGTGTAGTCCTGGCAGACTCAATAGACTACCACGTCCCAAATTCTTTTCTTGGGGGCATGGCCTAATATCACCGTCAACTACGTGCATAACCTTCTAAAATCTGTAATATGGCCTTTTGCGGCCAAATTAAGGCCTTACTCGTAAATTGCGTAGTTCCACTAGGCTGCGCATGGTATCATTGGTGCCCTATCCTTATATCACCTTCAACTACGGGCATAGCCTTCTAAAATCTGTAAAATGGCCTTTTGCCGCCTAATAAAGGCTTTACTCGTAAATCACGTAGTTCCACGAGCCTGCGCATGGTATCATTGGTCTAGTCCTTTTAGTCTCAATGGACTAAAACGTCCCAGTCTATTCCCTTGGCAGCCTGTCCTTATATGACCTTCAACTACGCGCATAGCCTTCTAAAAGCTGTAATATGGCCTTTTGCGGCCTAATTACGGCCTTACTCGCAAATTACGTCGCTCCAAGAGCCTGAATATGGTATCATTGGTTTAGTCCTTTCAATCTCAATGGACTAAAACGTCCCAAGTCGTTTTCTTTGAAGCCATGGCCTTATATCACCGTCAACTACGTAAATAGCCTTCTAAAATCTGTAATATGGCCTTTTGCGGCTGAATTACGGCCTTACTCGCAAATCACGTGGTTCCACGAGCCTGCGCATGGTATCATTGGTTTAGTCCTTTCAGTCTCAATGGACTACAATGTCCCAAGTCGTTTTCCTTGGCGCCCTTTCCTTATACCACAGTCAACTACGTGCATAGCCTTCTAAAGGCCCTAATATGGTTTTTGCAGCCTAATTCAGGCCTTACTCGTAAATAACGTGGCTCCACGAGGCTGCACATGGCATCATTGGCCTAGCCCCTTCATTCTTAATGGAGTACAATGTGCCAAGTAGATTTCCTTGGCGCCCTGTTCTTATATCACCTTCAACTACGGGCATAGCCTTCTAAAATCTGTAACATGGCCCTTTGCCGCCTAATAAAGGCTTTACTCGTAAATCACGCAGTTTTTCGAGCCTGCCCATGGTATCATTGGTCTAGTCTTTTCAGTCTCAATGGACTACAACGTCCCAAGTTGTTTTCCTTGGCGCCCTCTCCTTATATCACAGTCAACTTCGCACATAGCTTTCTAAAAGCTGTAATATGGCCTTTCGCGGCGCAATTACGGCCTTACTCGTAAATCACGTGGTTCCACAAACCTGCGCATGGTATGATTGGTCTTGTCTTTTCACTCTCAATGGACTACAATGTCCCAAGTCGTTTTCCTTGGCGCCCTCTAATTATACCACAGTCAACTACGTGCATAGCCTTCTAAAAGCCGTAATATGGCTTTTTGCGGCGTAATTAAGACCTTACTTGTAAACTACGTGGTTCCACGAGGCTGCACATGGCATCATTGGTTTAGTCCTTTCAGTCTCAATGGACTACAACGTCCCAAGTCGTGTTCCTTAGCGCCTTCTCCTTATACCACAGTCAACTACGTGCATAGCCTTCTAAAAGCCGTAATAAGGCTTTTTGCAGCATAATTAAGGACTTACTCGCAAACTACGTGGCTCCACGTGTCCGCGCTAGTTGCCATTGGTGTATTCGTCGCAATCTCATTGGACTACCATGTGCCAAATTTTTTTCTTTGGGGCCATGACCTAATATCACCTTCAACTACGCCCATAGCGTTCTAAAAGCTGTAATATGCCCATTTGCCGCCCAATGAAGGCCTTACACGTATATCACGTAGTTCCACGAGCGTATGCATGGTATCATTGGTCTAGTCCTTTTAGTCTCAATGGACTAAAACGTCCCAGTCTATTCCCTTGGCAGCCTGTCCTTATATGACCTTCAACTACGCGCATAGCCTTCTAAAAGCTGCAATATGGCCTTTTGCGGCCTAATTACGGCCTTACTCGTAAATTACGTCGCTCCAAGAGCCTGAACATGGTATCATTGGTTTAGTCCTTTCAATCTCAATGGACTAAAACGTCCCAAGTCGTTTTCTTTGAAACCATGGCCTTATATCACCGTCAACTACGTGCATAGCCTTCTAAAATCTGTAATATGGCCTTTTGCGGCTGAATTACGGCCTTGCTCGCAAATCACGTGGTTCCACGAGCCTGCGCATGGTATCATTGGTTTAGTCCTTTCAGTCTCAATGGACTACAATGTCCCAAGTCGTTTTCCTTTGCTCCATGGCCTTATATCACCTTCAACTACGTGCATAGCCTTCTAAAAGCTGTAACATGGCTTTTTGAGGCATAATTAAAGCCTTACTCGTAAACTACGTGGTTGCACGTGTCCGTGCAAGTTGCAACTGGTGTAGTTCTTGCAGTCTCAATGGACTACCACGTCCCAAGTTCTTTTCCTTGGGATCATCACCTAATATCACCTTAACTACGCGCATAGCCTTTAAAAGCTGTAACATGGCCTTTTGCGGTTAAATTAAGGCCTTACTCGTAAATTGCGTAGTTCCACTAGGCTGCGCATGGTATCATTGGTTCAGTCCTTTCAGTCTCAACGGGGTACAATGTGCCAAGACGTTTTCCTTGGCACCCTCTCCTGATACCACAGTCAACTGCGTGCATAGCCTTCTAAAAGCCGTAATATGGCTTTTTGCGGCATAATCAAGGCCTTACTCGCAAACTACGTGGCTCCACGTGTCCGAGCAAGTTGCCATTGGTGTATTCGTCGCAATCTCATTGGACTACCACGTGCCAACTTTTTTTCCTTGGGGCCATGACCTAATATCACCTTCAACTACGCGCATATCCTTCTAAGATCTGTAATATGGCCTTTTGCGGCCAAATTAAGGCCTTACTCGTAAATTGTGTAGTTCCACTAGGCTGCGCATGGTATCATTGGTCTAGTCCTTTCAGTCTCAACGGGGTACAATGCGCCAAGTCGTTTTCCTTGGAGCCCTGTCCTTATATCACCTTCAACTACGTGCATAGCCTTCTAAAATCTGCAACATGGCTTTTTGCAGCCTAATAAAAGCTTTACACGGAAATCACGTAGTTCCACGAGCCTGCGCATGGTATCATTGGTCTAGTCCTTTCAATCTCAATGGAGTACAATTTGCCAAGTCGTTTTCCTTGGCGCCCTCTCCTTATACCACAGTCAACTACGTGCATAGCCTTCTAAAAGCCGTAATAAGGCTTTTTGCAGCATAATTAAGGACTTACTCGCAAACTACGTGGCTCCACGTGTCCACGCAAGTTGCCATTGGTGTAACCCTCGTAGTCTCAATGGACTACCACCTCCCAAGTTTTTTTCCTTGGGCCATGACGTAATATCACCTTCAACTACGCGCATAGCCTTCTAAAACCTGTAATATGGCCTGTTGCCGCCCAATAAATGCCTTACACGTATATCACGTAATTCCGCGAACCTGCGCATGGTATCATTGGTTTAGTCCTTTCAGTCTTAATGGACTACAACGTCCCAAGTCGTTTTCCTTGGCGGCCTCTCCTTATATCACAGTCAACTACGTGCATAGCCTTCTAAAAGCCGTAATATGGCTTTTTGCGGCATAATTAAGTTCTTACACGTAAACTACGTGGCTCCACGTGTCTGCGCAAGATCCCATTGGAGTAGACCTTGCAGTGTCAATGGACTACCACAACCCAAGTTCTTTTCCTTGGAGCCATGGCCTTATATCACCGTCAACTACGTGCATAACCTTCTAAAATCTATAATATGGCCTTTTGCGGCCAAATTAAGGCCTTACTCGTAAATTGCGTAGTTCCACTAGGCTGCACATGGTATCATTGGTCTAATCCTTTCAGTCTCAATGCGGTACAATGTGCCAAGTCGTTATCTTAGGGCCATGACCTAATATCACCTTTAACTACGCGCATAGCCTTCTAAAAGCCGTAATATGGATTTTTTAGGCATAATTAAGACCTTACTCGTAAACTACGTGGCTCCACGTGTCTGCGCAAGATCCCATTGGAGTAGACCTTGCAGTGTCAATGGACTACCACGGCCCAAGTTCTTTTCCTTGGAGCCATGGCCTTATATCACCGTCAACTACGTGCATAACCTTCTAAAATCTATAATATGGCCTTTTGCGGCCAAATTAAGGCCTTACTCGTAAATTGCGTAGTTCCACTAGGCTGCACATGGTATCATTGGTCTAATCCTTTCAGTCTCAATGCGGTACAATGTGCCAAGTCGTTATCTTAGGGCCATGACCTAATATCACCTTTAACTACGCGCATAGCCTTCTAAAAGCCGTAATATGGATTTTTTAGGCATAATTAAGACCTTACTCGTAAACTACGTGGTTCCACGTGTCCGTGCAAATTGCTACTGCTGTAGTTCTTGCAGTCTCAATGGACTACCACGTCCCAAGTTCTTTTCCTTGGCGTCATCACCTAATATCACATTCAGCTACCTGCATAGCCTTTAAAAGCTGTAATATGGCCTTTTGCCGCCCGATAAAAGTTTTACACGTAAATCACGTAGTTCCACGAGCGTATGCATGGTATCATTGGTCTAGTCCTTTTAGTCTCAATGGATTAAAACGTCCCAAGTCTATTCCCTTCGAGCCATGGCCTTATATCACCGTCAACTACGTGCATAGGTTTCTAAAATCTGTAATATGGCTTTTTGCGGCCTACTTAAGGCCTAACTCGCAAATTGCGTAGTTCCACTAGGCTGCGCATGGTATCATTGGTCTAGTCCTTTCAGTCTCCATGGAGTACAATGTGCTAAGTCGTTTTTCATGGCGCCCTGTCTTTATATCACCTTCAACTACGCGCATAGCCTTCTAAAGGCTGTAATATGGCCTTTTGCGGCGTAATTAAGGCCTTACTCGTAAACTACGTGGTTCCACGTGTCCGCGGTAGTTGCCATTGGTGCCGTAGTCAAATACGCGCACGGATTTCTAAAATCTGTAATATGACCTTTTGCGGACGAGTTAAGGCCTTACTCCTAAAGTACGTGGCTCCACGTGTCTGTTAGAGTTGCCATTGGTCTAGTTCTTGTAGTCTCAATGCACTACAACGTTCCATGCTGTATTCCTTTTCGCCATGACCTAATATCACCTCCGACTACACGCATAGACTTCTAAAACTGTTATATGGCCTTTTGCTGCCTAACAAAGGCCTTACACGTAAATCACGTTGTTCCACAAGCTTGCGTATGGTATTATTGATCCAGTCCTTGCAGTCTCAATGGACTACAATGTCCCAAGTCGTTTTCCTTGGCGCCCTGTCTTTATATCACAGTCAACTACGTGCATAGCCTTCTAAAAGCCGTAATATGGCTTTTTGAGGCATAATTAAGGCCTTTCTCGTAAACTACGTGGTTCCACGTGTCCGCGCAAGTTGCTACTGCTGTAGCACTTGCTGTTTCAATGGACTACAACGTCCTAAGTTCTTTTCCTTGGGGCCATCACCTATTATCACCTTAACTACGTGCATCTGTAACATGGCCTTTTGTCGCGCAATATAGGCCTTACACGTAAATCACGTGGTTCCACGAGCCTTCGCATGGTAGCATTGGTTTAGTCCTTTCAGTCTCTTAAGACTACAACGTCCCAATTCGTTTTCCTTGGCGCCCTCTCCTTATATAACAGTCAACTACGTGCATAGCCTTCTAAAAGCCGTAATATGGCTTTTTGCGGCCTAATTAAGGCCTTACTCGTAAATTACGTCGCTCCAGGAGTCTGCGCATGGTATCATTGGTTTCGTCCTTTCAGTCACAATCGAGTACAATGTGCCAAGTCGTTTTCCATGTCACCCTGTCCTTATATCACCTTCAACTACGCGCACAGCCTTCTAAAGGCCGTAATATGGCTTTTTGCTGCCTAATTAAGGCCTTACTTGTAAACTACGTGGTTCCACGAGGCTGCACATGGCATCATTGGTCTAGCCCATTCATTCTTAATGGAGTACAATGTGCCAAGTCGTTTTCCATGGCGCCCTGTCTTTATATCACCTTCAACTACGCGCATAGTCTTCTAAAGGTTGTTATATGGCCTTCTGTAGCGCAATAAATGCCTTACTTGTAAACTACGTGGTTCCACGTGTCCGTGTTAGTTGCCATTGGTGCAGTAGTCGCAGTCTCAATGGACTACCATGTCCCAAATTTTTTTCCTTGGGGCCATGACCTCATATCACCTTCAACTACGCGCATAGCCTTCTAAAAGCTGTAATATGGCCTGTTGCCGCCCAATAAATGCCTTACACGTATATCACGTTGTTCCGTGAGCCTGCGCAAGTTGCCATTAGTGTAGCCCTTGCAGTCTCAATGGACTACCACGTCCCAAGTTTTTTTCCCTGGGGCCATGACCTAATATCACCTTCAACTACGCGCATAGCCTTCCAAAATCTGTAATATGGCCTGTTGCCGCCCAATAAAGGCCTTACACGTATATCACGTAGTTCCAGGAGCCTGTACATGGTATCATTGGTTTCGTCCTTTCAGTCTCAATGGACTACAACGTCCCAAGTCGTTTTCTTTGAAGCCATGGCCTTATATCACCGTCAACTACGTGCATAGCCTTCTAAAATCTGTAATATGGCCTTTTGCGGCTGAATTACGGCCTTGCTCGCAAATCACGTGGTTCCACGAGCCTGCGCATGGTATCATTGGTTTAGTCCTTTCAGTCTCAATGGACTACAATGTCCCAAGTCGTTTTCCTTTGCTCCATGGCCTTATATCACCTTCAACTACGTGCATAGCCTTCTAAAAGCTGTAACATGGCTTTTTGAGGCATAATTAAAGCCTTACTCGTAAACTACGTGGTTGCACGTGTCCGTGCAAGTTGCAACTGGTGTAGTTCTTGCAGTCTCAATGGACTACCACGTCCCAAGTTCTTTTCCTTGGGATCATCACCTAATATCACCTTAACTACGCGCATAGCCTTTAAAAGCTGTAACATGGCCTTTTGCGGCCAAATTAAGGCCTTACTCGTAAATTGCGTAGTTCCACTAGGCTGCGCATGGTATCATTGGTTCAGTCCTTTCAGTCTCAACGGGGTACAATGTGCCAAGACGTTTTCCTTGGCACCCTCTCCTGATACCACAGTCAACTGCGTGCATAGCCTTCTAAAAGCCGTAATATGGCTTTTTGCGGCATAATCAAGGCCTTACTCGCAAACTACGTGGCTCCACGTGTTTGAGCAAGTTGCCATTCGTGTATTCGTCGCAATCTCATTGGACTACCACGTGCCAACTTTTTTTCCTTGGGGCCATGACCTAATATCACCTTCAACTACGCGCATATCCTTCTAAGATCTGTAATATGGCCTTTTGCGGCCAAATTAAGGCCTTACTCGTAAATTGTGTAGTTCCACTAGGCTGCGCATGGTATCATTGGTCTAGTCCTTTCAGTCTCAACGGGGTACAATGCGCCAAGTCGTTTTCCTTGGAGCCCTGTCCTTATATCACCTTCAACTACGTGCATAGCCTTCTAAAATCTGCAACATGGCTTTTTGCAGCCTAATAAAAGCTTTACACGGAAATCACGTAGTTCCACGAGCCTGCGCATGGTATCATTGGTCTAGTCCTTTCAATCTCAATGGAGTACAATTTGCCAAGTCGTTTTCCTTGGCGCCCTCTCCTTATACCACAGTCAACTACATGCATAGCCTTCTAAAAGCCGTAATAAGGCTTTTTGCAGCATAATTAAGGCCTTACTCGTAAATTACGTCGCTCCAGGAGTCTGCGCATGGTATCATTGGTTTCGTCCTTTCAGTCACAATCGAGTACAATGTGCCAAGTCGTTTTCCATGTCACCCTGTCCTTATATCACCTTCAACTACGCGCACAGCCTTCTAAAGGCCGTAATATGGCTTTTTGCTGCCTAATTAAGGCCTTACTTGTAAACTACGTGGTTCCACGAGGCTGCACATGGCATCATTGGTCTAGCCCATTCATTCTTAATGGAGTACAATGTGCCAAGTCGTTTTCCATGGCGCCCTGTCTTTATATCACCTTCAACTACGCGCATAGTCTTCTAAAGGTTGTTATATGGCCTTCTGTCGCGCAATAAAGGCCTTACTCGTAAACTACGTGGTTCCACGTGTCCGTGTTAGTTGCCATTGGTGCAGTAGTTGCAGTCTCAATGGACTACCATGTCCCAAATTTTTTTCCTTGGGGCCATGACCTCATATCACCTTCAACTACGCGCATAGCCTTCTAAAAGCTGTAATATGGCCTGTTGCCGCCCAATAAATGCCTTACACGTATATCACGTTGTTCCGTGAGCCTGCGCAAGTTGCCATTAGTGTAGCCCTTGCAGTCTCAATGGACTACCACGTCCCAAGTTTTTTTCCCTGGGGCCATGACCTAATATCACCTTCAACTACGCGCATAGCCTTCTAAAATCTGTAATATGGCCTGTTGCCGCCCAATAAAGGCCTTACACGTATATCACGTAGTTCCAGGAGCCTGTACATGGTATCATTGGTTTCGTCCTTTCAGTCTCAATGGACTACAACGTCCAAAGTCTTTTTCCTCAGCGGCCTCTCCTTATATAACAGTCAACTACGTGCGTAGCCTTCTAAAAGCCGTAATATGTTTTTTTGCGGCATAATTAAAGCCTTACTCGTAAACTACGTGGCTCCACGTGTCTGCGCAAGATCCCATTGGTGTAGTCCTGGCAGTCTCAATAGACTACCACGTCCCAAATTCTTTTCTTGGGGGCATGGCCTAATATCACCGTCAACTACGTGCATAACCTTTTAAAATCTGTAATATGGCCTTTTGCGGCCAAATTAAGGCCTTACTCGTAAATTGCGTAGTTCCACTAGGCTGCGCATGGTGTCATTGGTGCCCTATCCTTATATCACCTTCAACTACGGGCATAGCCTTCTAAAATCTGTAACATGGCCTTTTGCCGCCTAATAAAGGCTTTACTCGTAAATCACGTAGTTCCACGAGCCTGCGCATGGTATCATTGGTCTAGTCCTTTTAGTCTCAATGGACTAAAACGTCCCAGTCTATTCCCTTGGCAGCCTGTCCTTATATGACCTTCAACTACGCGCATAGCTTTCTAAAAGCTGTAATATGGCCTTTTGCGGCCTAATTACGGCTTTACTCGTAAATTACGTCGCTCCAAGAGCCTGAATATGGTATCATTGGTTTAGTCCTTTCAATCTCAAGGGACTAAAACGTCCCAAGTCGTTTTCTTTGAAGCCATGGCCTTATATCACCGTCAACTACGTAAATAGCCTTCTAAAATCTGTAATATGGCCTTTTGCGGCTGAATTACGGCCTTACTCGCAAATCACGTGGTTCCACGAGCATGCGCATGGTATCATTGGTTTAGTCCTTTCAGTCTCAATGGACTACAATGTCCCAAGTCGTTTTCCTTGGCGCCCTTTCCTTATACCACAGTCAACTACGTGCATAGCCTTCTAAAGGCCCTAATATGGTTTTTGCAGCCTAATTAAGGCCTTACTCGTAAATAACGTGGCTCCACGAGGCTGCACATGGCATCATTGGCCTAGCCCCTTCATTCTTAATGGAGTACAATGTGCCAAGTCGATTTCCTTGGCGCCCTGTTCTTATATCACCTTCAACTACGGGCATAGCCTTCTAAAATCTGTAACATGGCCCTTTGCCGCCTAATAAAGGCTTTACTCGTAAATCACGCAGTTTTTCTAGCCTGCGCATGGTATCATTGGTCTAGTCTTTTCAGTCTCAATGGACTACAACGTCCCAAGTTGTTTTCCTTGGCGCTCTCTCCTTATATCACAGTCAACTACGCACATAGCTTTCTAAAAGCTGTAATATGGCCTTTCGCGGCGCAATTACGGCCTTACTCGTAAATAACGTGGTTCCACAAACCTGCGCATGGTATGATTGGTCTTGTCTTTTCACTCTCAATGGACTACAATGTCCCAAGTCGTTTTCCTTGGCGCCCTCTAATTATACCACAGTCAACTACGTGCATAGCCTTCTAAAAGCCGTAATATGGCTTTTTGCGGCGTAATTAAGACCTTACTTGTAAACTACGTGGTTCCACGAGGCTGCACATGGCATCATTGGTTTAGTCCTTTCAGTCTCAATGGACTATAACGTCCCAAGTCGTGTTCCTTAGCGCCCTCTAATTATACCACAGTCAACTACGTGCATAGCCTTCTAAAAGCCGTAATAAGGCTTTTTGCAGCATAATTAAGGACTTACTCGCAAACTACGTGGCTCCACGTGTCCGCGCTAGTTGCCATTAGTGTATTCGTAGCAATCTCATTGGACTACCACGTGCCAAATTTTTTTCTTTGGGGCCATGACCTAATATCACCTTCAACTACGCCCATAGCGTTCTAAAAGCTGTAATATGCCCATTTGCCGCCCAATGAAGGCCTTACACGTATATCACGTAGTTCCACGAGCGTATGCATGGTATCATTGGTCTAGTCCTTTTAGTCTCAATGGACTAAAACGTCCCAGTCTATTCCCTTGGCAGCCTGTCCTTATATGACCTTCAACTACGTGCATAGCCTTCTAAAAGCTGCAATATGGCCTTTTGCGGCCTAATTACGGCCTTACTCGTAAATTACGTCGCTCCAAGAGCCTGAACATGGCTTGATTGGTCTAGTCCTTGCAGTCTCAATGGACTACAAAGTCCCAATTCGTTTTCCTTGGCGCCCTCTCCTTATATCACCGTCAACTACGCGCATAGCCTTCTAAAGTCTGTAATATGACCTTTTGTCGCCTAATAAACTACGTGCATAGCCTGCTAAAGGCCGTAATATGGCCTTTTGTCGCAAATAAAGGCCTTACACGTAAATCACATAGTTCCACGAGCCTGTGCATGGTATCATTGGTCTAGTCCCTTCAGTCTCAATGGACTGCAACGTGCCAAGTCGTTTTCCTTTTAGCCATTGTCTCATATTACCGTCAACTACGCGCATAGCGTTCTAAATGCTGTAATATGGCCTTTTGCCGCCTAATAAAGGCTTTACACGTAAATCACGTAGTTTCACGAGGCTGCGCATGGTATCATTGGTCTAGTCCTTTCAGTCTCAAAGGACTACAACGTGCCAAGTCCTTTTCATTGGCACCATGTCGTTATATCACCGTCAACTACGTGCATAGCTTTTTATAAGCAGTATTATGGCTATTTGAGGCGTAATTAAGGCCTTAGTCATCAATTACGTGGCTCAACGTGTCCGCATAAGTTGCCATTGGCATAGTCCTCGCAGTCTCAATGGACTACTACGTCCCATGTTTTTTCCTTGCGGCCATGACCTCAAATCACCTTCAAAAACGCGCATAGCCTTCTAAAAGCCGTATTATGGCTTTTTGCCGCCTAATCAAGGCCTTACACGTAAATAACGTAGTTTCACGAGCCTGCGCATCTCATCATTGGTCTAGTTCTTTCAGTCCCAATGGACTGCAACGTGCCAATTCGTTTTCCTTGGCGCCATGACCTTATATCACCGTCAGCTACAAGAATAGCCTTCTAAGGACTGTAATATGGCTCTTTGCCGCCTAATAAAAACGTTACGCGTAAATCACTTGGTTCCACGAGCCTTCGCATGGTAGCATTGGTTTAGTCCTTTCAGTCTCTTAAGACTACAACGTCCCAATTCGTTTTCCTTGGCGCCCTCTCCTTATATCACAGTCAACTACGTGCATAGCCTTCTAAAAGCCGTAATATGGCTTTTTGCGGCCTAATTAAGGCCTTACTCGTAAATTACGTGGCTCCAGGAGTCTGCGCATGGTATCATTGGTTTCGTCCTTTCAGTCACAATCGAGTACAATGTGCCAAGTCGTTTTCCATGTCACCCTGTCCTTATATCACCTTCAACTACGCGCACAGCCTTCTAAAGGCCGTAATATGGCTTTTTGCGGCCTAATTAAGGCCTTACTTGTAAACTACGTGGTTCCACGAGGCTGCACATGGCATCATTGGTCTAGCCCATTCATTCTTAATGGAGTACAATGTGCCAAGTCGTTTTCCATGGCGCCCTGTCTTTATATCACCTTCAACTACGCGCATAGCCTTCTAAAGGCTGTAATATGGCCTTCTGTCGCGCAATAAAGGCCTTACTCGTAAACTACGAGGTTCCACGTGTCCGTGGTAGTTGCCATTGGTGCAGTAGTCGCAGTCTCAATGGACTACCATGTCCCAAGTTTTTTTCCTTGGGGCCATGACCTCATATCACCTTCAACTACGCGCATAGCCTTCTAAAAGCTGTAATATGGCCTGTTGCCGCCCAATAAAGGCCTTACACGTATATCACGTTGTTCCGTGAGCCTGCGCAAGTTGCCATTAGTGTAGCCCTTGCAGTCTCAATGGACTACCACGTCCCAAGTTTTTTTCCCTGGGGCCATGACCTAATATCACCTTCAACTACGCGCATAGCCTTCTAAAATCTGTAATATGGCCTGTTGCCGCCCAATAAAAGCCTTACACGTATATCA
Source organism: Hydractinia symbiolongicarpus (assembly GCF_029227915.1). NCBI lineage: Eukaryota > Metazoa > Cnidaria > Hydrozoa > Anthoathecata > Hydractiniidae > Hydractinia > Hydractinia symbiolongicarpus. The sequence goes on from NC_079877.1 coordinate 21,014,122, forward strand.
CGTAGTTCCAGGAGCCTGTACATGGTATCATTGGTTTCGTCCTTTCAGTCTCAATGGACTACAACGTCCAAAGTCTTTTTCCTCAGCGGCCTCTCCTTATATAACAGTCAACTACGTGCGTAGCCTTCTAAAAGCCGTAATATGTTTTTTTGCGGCATAATTAAAGCCTTACTCGTAAACTACGTGGCTCCACGTGTCTGCGCAAGATCCCATTGGTGTAGTCCTGGCAGTCTCAATAGACTACCACGTCCCAAATTCTTTTCTTGGGGGCATGGCCTTATATCACCGTCAACTACGTGCATAACCTTCTAAAATCTGTAATATGGCCTTTTGCGGCCAAATTAAGGCCTTACTCGTAAATTGCTTAGTTCCACTAGGCTGCGCATGGTATCATTGGTGCCCTATCCTTATATCACCTTCAACTACGGGCATAGCCTTCTAAAATCTGTAACATGGCCTTTTGCCGCCTAATAAAGGCTTTACTCGTAAATCACGTAGTTCCACGAGCCTGCGCATGGTATCATTGATCTAGTCCTTTTAGTCTCAATGGACTAAAACATCCCAGTCTATTCCCTTGGCAGCCTGTCCTTATATGACCTTCAACTACGCGCATAGCCTTCTAAAAGCTGTAATATAGCCTTTTGCGGCTTAATTACGGCCTTACTCGTAAATTACGTAGCTCCAAGAGCCTGAACATGGTATCATTGGTTTAGTCCTTTCAATCTCAATGGACTAAAACGTCCCAAGTCGTTTTCTTTGAAGCCATGGCCTTATATCACCGTCAACTACGTAAATAGCCTTCTAAAATCTGTAATATGGCCTTTTGCGGCTGAATTACGGCCTTACTCGCAAATCACGTGGTTCCACGAGCCTGCGCATGGTATCATTGGTTTAGTCCTATCAGTCTCAATGGACTACAATGTCCCAAGTCGTTTTCCTTGGCGCCCTTTCCTTATACCACAGTCAACTACGTGCATAGCCTTCTAAAGGCCTTAATATGGTTTTTGCAGCCTAATTAAGGCCTTACTCGTAAATAACGTGGCTCCACGAGTCCGCCCAAAATTCCATTGGTGTAGTCCATGCAGTCTCAATGGACCACCACGTCCCAAGTCCTTTCCTTGGAGCCATGGCCTTATATCACCGTCAACTACGTGCATAGCTTTCTAAAAGCTGTAATATGGCCTTTTGCGGCCCAATTACGGCCTTACTCGTAAATCACGTGGTTCCACGAAACTGCGCATGGTATCATTGGTTTTGTCTTTTCACTCTCAATGGACTACAATGTCCCAAGTCGTTTTCCTTGGCGCCCTCTCCTTATACCACAGTCAACTACGTTCATAGCCTTCTAAAAGCCGTAATATGGCTTTTTGCGGCATAACTAAGGCCTTACTCGCAAACTACGTGGTTCCACGAGGCTGCACATGGCATCATTGTCCTAGCCCCTTCATTCTTAATGGAGTACAATGTGCCAAGTCGATTTCCTTGGCGCCCTGTTCTTATATCACCTTCAACTACGGGCATAGCCTTCTAAAATCTGTAACATGGCCCTTTGCCGCCTAATAAAGGCTTTACTCGTAAATCACGCAGTTTTTCGAGCCTGCACATGGTATCATTGGTCTAGTCTTTTCAGTCTCAATGGACTACAACATCCCAAGTTGTTTTCCTTGGCGCCCTTTCCTTATATCACAGTCAACTACGCGCAAAGCTTTCTAAAAGCTGTAATATGGCCTTTCGCGGCGCAATTACGGCCTTACTCGTAAATCACGTGGTTCCACAAACCTGCGCATGGTATGATTGGTCTTGTCTTTTCACTCTCAATGGACTACAATGTCCCAAGTCGTTTTCCTTGGCGCCCTCTAATTATACCACAGTCAACTACGTGCATAGCCTTCTAAAAGCCGTAATATGGCTTTTTGCGGCGTAATTAAGACCTTACTTGTAAACTACGTGGTTCCACGAAGCTGCACATGGCATCATTGGTTTAGTCCTTTCAGTCTCAATGGACTACAACGTCCCAAGTCGTGTTCCTTAGCGCCTTCTCCTTATACCACAGTCAACTACGTGCATAGCCTTCTAAAAGCCGTAATAAGGCTTTTTGCAGCATAATTAAGGACTTACTCGCAAACTATGTGGCTCCACGTGTCCGCGCTAGTTGCCATTGGTGTATTCGTCGCAATCTCATTGGACTACCACGTGCCAAATTTTTTTCTTTGGGGCCATGAGCTAATATCACCTTCAACTACGCCCATAGCCTTCTAAAAGCTGTAATATGCCCATTTACCGCCCAATGAAGGCCTTACACGTATATCACGTAGTTTCACGAGCGTATGCATGGTATCATTGGTCTAGTCCTTTTAGTCTCAATGGACTAAAACGTCCCAGTCTATTCCCTTGGCAGCCTGTCCTTATATGACCTTCAACTACGCGCATAGCCTTCTAAAAGCTGTAATATGGCCTTTTGCGGCCTAATTACGGCCTTACTCGTAAATTACGTCGCTCCAAGAGCCTGAACATGGTATCATTGGTTTAGTCCTTTCAATCTCAATGGACTAAAACATCCCAAGTCGTTTTCTTTGAAGCCATGGCCTTATATCACCGTCAACTACGTGCATAGCCTTCTAAAATCTGTAATATGGCCTTTTGCGGCTGAATTACGGCCTTACTCGCAAATCACGTGGTTCCACGAGCCTGCGCATGGTATCATTGGTTTAGTCCTTTTAGTCTCAATGGACTACAATGTCCCAAGTCGTTTTCCTTTGCTCCATGGCCTTATATCACCTTCAACTACGCGCATAGCCTTCTAAAAGCTGTAACATGGCTTTTTGAGGCATAATTAAGGCCTTACTCGTAAACTACGTGGTTGCACGTGTCCGTGCAAGTTGTTACTGGTGTAGTTCTTGCAGTCTCAATGGACTACCACGTCCCAAGTTCTTTTCCTTGGGATCATCACCTAATATCACCTTAACTACGCGCATAGCCTTCAAAAGCTGTAACATGGCCTTTTGCGGCCAAATTAAGGCCTTACTCGTAAATTGCGTAGTTCCACTAGGCTGCGCATGGTATCATTGGTTCAGTCCTTTCAGTCTCAACGGGGTACAATGTGCCAAGTCGTTTTCCTTGGCACCCTCTCCTTATACCACAGTCAACTGCGTGCATAGCCTTCTAAAAGCCGTAATATGGCTTTTTGCGGCATAATTAAGGCCTTACTCGCAAACTACGTGGCTCCACGTGTCCGAGCAAGTTGCCATTGGTGTATTCGTCGCAATCTCATTGGACTACCACGTGCCAACTTTTTTTCCTCGGGGCCATGACCTAATATCACCTTCAACTACGCGCATATCCTTCTAAGATCTGTAATATGGCCTTTTGCGGCCAAATTAAGGTCTTACTCGTAAATTGTGTAGTTCCACTAGGCTGCGCATGGTATCATTGGTCTAGTCCTTTCAGTCTCAACGGGGTACAATCTGCCAAGTCGTTTTCCTTGGAGCCCTGTCCTTATATCACCTTCAACTACGTGCATAGCCTTCTAAAATCTGCAACATGGCTTTTTGCAGCCTAATAAATGCTTTACACGGAAATCACGTAGTTCCACGAGCCTGCGCATGGTATCATTGGTCTAGTCCTTTCAATCTCAATGGAGTACAATGTGCCAAGTCGTTTTCCTTGGCGCCCTCTCCTTATACCACAGTCAACTACGTGCATAGCCTTCTAAAAGCCGTAATAAGGCTTTTTGCGGCATAATTAAGGACTTACTCGCAAACTACGTGGCTCCACGTGTCCACGCAAGTTGCCATTGGTGTATTCGTCGCAATCTCATTGGACTACCACGTGCCAAATTTTTTTCTTTGGGGCCATGACCTAATATCACCTTCAACTACGCCCATTTCCTTCTAAAAGCTGTAATATGCCTATTTGCCGCCCAATGAAGGCCTTACACGTATATCACGTAGTTCCACGAGCGTATGCATGGTATCATTGGTCTAGTCCTTTTAGTCTCACTGGACTAAAACGTCCCAGTCTATTCCCTTGGCAGCCTGTCCTTATATGACCTTCAACTACGCGCATAGCCTTCTAAAAGCTGTAATATGGCCTTTTGCGGCCTAATTACGGCCTTACTCGTAAATTACGTCGCTCCAAGAGCCTGAACATGGTATCATTGGTTTAGTCCTTTCAATCTCAATGGACTAAAACGTCCCAAGTCGTTTTCTTTGAAGCCATGGCCTTATATCACCGTCAACTACGTGCATAGCCTTCTAAAATATGTAATATGGCCTTTTGCGGCTGAATTACGGCCTTACTCGCAAATCACGTGGTTCCACGAGCCTGCGCATGGTATCATTGGTTTAGTCCTTTCAGTCTCAATGGACTACAATGTCCCAAGTCGTTTTCCTTTGCTCCATGGCCTTATATCACCTTCAACTACGCGCATAGCCTTCTAAAAGCTGTAACATGGCTTTTTGAGGCATAATTAAGGCCTTACTCGTAAACTACGTGGTTGCACGTGTCCGTGCAAGTTGCTACTGGTGTAGTTCTTGCAGTCTCAATGGACTACCACGTCCCAAGTTCTTTTCCTTGGGATCATCACCTAATATCACCTTAACTACGCGCATAGCCTTCAAAAGCTGTAACATGGCCTTTTGCGGCCAAATTAAGGCCTTACTCGTAAATTGCGTAGTTCCACTCGGCTGTGCATGGTATCATTGGTTCAGTCCTTTCAGTCTCAACGGGGTACAATGTGCCAAGTCGTTTTCCTTGGCACCCTCTCCTTATACCACAGTCTACTGCGTGCATAGCCTTCTAAAAGCCGTAATATGGCTTTTTGCGGCATAATTAAGGCCTTACTCGCAAACTACGTGGCTCCACGTGTCCGAGCAAGTTGCCCTTGGTGTATTCGTCGCAATCTCATTGGACTACCACGTGCCAACTTTTTTTCCTTGGGGCCATGACCTAATATCACCTTCAACTACGCGAATATCCTTCTAAGATCTGTAATATGGCCTTTTGCGGCCAAATTAAGGTCTTACTCGTAAATTGTGTAGTTCCACTAGGCTGCGCATGGTATCATTGGTCTAGTCCTTTCAGTCTCAACGGGGTACAATGCGCCAAGTCGTTTTCCTTGGAGCCCTGTCCTTATATCACCTTCAACTACGTGCATAGCCTTCTAAAATCTGCAACATGGCTTTTTGCAGCCTAATAAAAACTTTACACGGAAATCACGTATTTCTACGAGCCTGCGCATGGTATCATTGGTCTAGTCCTTTCAATCTCAATGGAGTACAATGTGCCAAGTCGTTTTCCTTGGCGCCCTCTCCTTATAACACAGTCAACTACGTGCATAGCCTTCTAAAAGCTGTAATAAGGCTTTTTGCGGCATAATTAAGGACTTACTCGCAAACTACGTGGCTCCACGTGTCCACGCAAGTTGCCATTGGTGTAGCCCTCGCAGTCTCAATGGAATACCACCTCCCAAGTTTTTTTCCTTGGGGCCAAGACGTTATATCACCTTCAACTACGCGCATAGCCTTCTAAAAGCTGTAATATGGCCTGTTGCCGCCCAATAAATGCCTTACACGTATTTCACGTAATTCTGCGAACCTGCGCATGGTATCATTGGTTTAGTCCTTTCAGTCTTAATGGACTACAACGTCCCAAGTCGTTTTCCTTGGCGGCCTCTCCTTATATCACAGTCAACTACGTGCATAGCCTTCTAAAAGCCGTAATATGGCTTTTTGCGGCATAATTAAGTTCTTACACGTAAACTACGTGGCTCCACGTGTCTGCGCAAGATCCCATTGGAGTAGACCTTGCAGTGTCAATGGACTACCACGGCCCAAGTTCTTTTCCTTGGAGCCATGGCCTTATATCACCGTCAACTATGTGCATAACCTTCTAAAATCTATAATATGGCCTTTTGCGGCCAAATTAAGGCCTTACTCGTAAATTGCGTAGTTCCACTAGGCTGCACATGGTATCATTGGTCTAATCCTTTCAGTCTCAATGCGGTACAATGTGCCAAGTCGTTATCTTAGGGCCATGACCTAATATCACTTTTAACTACGCGCATAGCCTTCTAAAAGCCGTAATATGGATTTTTTAGGCATAATTAAGACCTTACTCGTAAACTACGTGGTTCCACGTGGCCGTGCAAATTGCTACTGCTGTAGTTCTTGCAGTCTCAATGGACTACCACGTCCCAAGTTCTTTTCCTTGGCGTCATCACCTAATATCACCTTCAGCTACCTGCATAGCCTTTAAAAGCTGTAATATGGCCTTTTGCCGCCCGATAAAGGTTTTACACGTAAATCACGTAGTTCCACGAGCGTATGCATGGTATAATTGGTCTAGTCCTTTTAGTCTCAATGGACTAAAACGTCCCAAGTCTATTCCCTTGGAGCCATGGCCTTATATCACCGTCAACTACGTGCATAGGTTTCTAAAATCTGTAATATGGCTTTTTGCGGCCTAATTAAAGCCTAACTCGTAAATTACGTAGTACCACGAGGCTGCGCATGGTATCATTGGTCTAGACCTTGCCGTTTCAATGGAGTACAATATGCCAAGTCGTTTTCCTTGTGATATGGCCTTTTGTCGCGCAATAAAGGTCTTACACGTAAATCACGTGGTTTCACGAGCCTGCGCATGGTATCATTGGTTTAGTCCTTTCAGTCTCAATGGACTACAACATTTCAATTCGTTTTCCTTGGCGCCGTGTCCTTATATCACATTCAACTACGTGCATAGCTTTGAAAAGCCGTAATATGACCATTTGCGGCATATTTAAAGCCCTACACTTAAATTACGTGGTTCCTCGTGTCCGCACAGGTTACCATGGGTCTAGTCCTTACAGTCTCAATATACTACAACTTTCCATGTTGTTTTCCATAGCGTCATGGCCTTATATCAATGTCAACTACGTGCATAGCCTTCTAAAGGCTGTAATATGGCTTACTGCCGCCTAATAAAGGCCTTACGCGTAAATCATGTGGTTCCACGAGCCTTCGTATGGTATCATTGGTCTAGTCCTTTCAGTCTAAATGGACTGCAACGTCCCAAGTCGTTTTCCTTGGCGCCCTGTCCTTATATTGCAGTCAACTACGTGCATGGCCTTCTAAAAGCCGTAATATGGCTTTTTGAGGCATAATTAAGGCCTTACTCGTAAACTACGTGGTTGCACGAGGCTGCGCATGGTATCATTGGTCTAGTCCTTGCCGTTTCAATGGAGTACAATATGCCAAGTCGTTTTCCTTGTGATATGGCCTTTGGTCACCTAATAAAGGCCTTACACGTAACACATGTGGTACCACAAGCCTGCGCATGGTATCATTGGTTTAGTCCTTTCAGTCTCAATGGACTACAATGTCCCAATTCGTTTTCCTTGGCGCCCTCTCCTTATACCACAGTCAAATACGTGCATAGCCTTCTAAAAGCCGTAATATGGCTTTTTGCTGCATAATTAAGGTCTTACTTGCAAACTACGTGACTCCACGTGTCCGTGCAAGTTGCCATTGATGTAGTCGTCGCAATCTCATTGGACTACCACGTACCAAGTTCTTTTCTTTGGGGCCATGACCTAATACCACCTTAACTATGCGCATAGTCTTTTAAAGGCTGTAATGTGGCCTTTTGCCGAATAATAAACGCTTTACACTTAAATTACGTGGTTCCACAAGCCTGCGCATGGCATTATTGGTCTAGTCCTTTCATTCTCAATGGACTACAACGTCCCAAGTCGTTCTCCTTGGAGCCATTGCCTTATATCTCCATCACCTACGTGCATAGCCTTCTATAATCCGTAATATGGCCTTTTGCAGTCTAATTAAGGTCTTACTCGGAAACTACGTGGCTCCACGTGTCTGCGCAAAATCCGAATGGTGTAGACCTTGCAGTCTCAATGGACTACCACGTACCAAATTCTTTTCCTTGGAGCCATGGCTTTATATCACCGTCAACTACGTGCATAGCCTTCTAAAAGCCGTAATATGACGTTTTGTCGCCTAATAAAGGACTTACACCTAAACCACGTAGTTCCACGAGCCCGCACATGGCTTGATTGGTCTAGTCCTTTCAGTTTTAGTGGACTACAACGTCCAACTTGTTTTCCTTGGAACCATTGCCTTATATCACCGTCAACTATGTGCATAGCCTTCTATAATCCGTAATATGGCCTTTTGTCGCTTAATAAAGGCCTTACACGTAAATCAAGTAGTTCCACGAGCCTGCCCATGGTATCATTGCTCTATTCCTAGCAATCTCAATGCCTTGCAACGTCCCAAGTCGTTTTCCTTGGCGCCATGGACTTATATCACCGTCAACTACGCGCATAGCCTTCTAAAGGCTGCAGTATGGCCTTTTGCCGCCTAATAAAGGCCTTACACGTAAATCACGTGGTTCCACGAGCCTACGCATTGTATCATTTGTCTAGTCTCTTCATTGCCAATGGGATACAACGTCACAAGTCGATTTCCTTGGTGCCCAGCCCTTATATTACAGTCAATTGCGTGCATAGCCTTCTAAAAGCAGTAATATGGCCTTTTGCGGCATAATTAATGCCCTACTCTTAAAGTACGTGGTTCTACGTGTCCGCACAGGTTGCCAAGAGTGTTGTCCTTGCAGTCTCAATGGACTACAAAGTCCCAATTCGTTTTCCATGGCGCCATGGCCTTATATCACCGTCAACTACGCGCATAGCCTTCTAAAGTCTGTAGTAAGACCTTTTGTCGCCTAATAAACCACGTGCATAGCCTGCTAAAGGCCGTAATATGGCCTTTTGTCGCAAATAAAGGCCTTACACGTAAATCACATAGTTCCACGAGCCTGTGCATGGTATCATTGGTCTAGTCCCTTCAGTCGCAATGGACTGCAACGTGCCAAGTCCTTTTCCTTTTAGCCATTGTCTTATATTACCGTCAACTACGCGCATAGCGTTCTAAATGCTGTAATATGGCCTTTTGCCGCCTAATAAAGGCTTTACACGTAAATCACGTAGTTCCACGAGGCTGAGCATGGTATCATTGGTCTAGTCCTTTCAGTCTCAAAGGACTACAACGTGCCAAGTCCTTTTCATTGGCACCATGTCGTTATATCACCGTCAACTACGTGCATAGCTTTTTATAAGCAGTATTATGGCTATTTGAGGCGTAATTAAGGCCTTAGTCATCAATTACGTGGCTCCACGTGTCCGCATAAGTTGCCATTGGCATAGTCCTCGCAGTCTCAATGGACTACTACGTCCCATGTTTTTTTCCTTGCGGCCATGACCTCAAATCACCTTCAAAAACGCGCATAGCCTTCTAAAAGCCGTAATATGGCTTTTTGCCGCCTAATCAAGGCCTTACACGTAAATAACGTAGTTTCACGAGCCTGCGCATCTCATCATTGGTCTAATCCTTTCCGTCTCAATGGACTGCAACGTGCCAAGTCGTTTCGCTTGGCGCCATGGCCTTATAACACCGTCAACTACGCGCATAACTTTCTAAAGGCTGTGATATGGCCTTTTGTCGCCTATTAAAGGACTTCACGTAAATCACGTATTTCCACGAGCCTGCGCCTGGTAACATTAGTTTAGTCCTTTCCTCCTAATAAATTACCCCGTCCAAAGCTATTTTCTTTGGGGCCATGACCTGATGTCACCTTCAAAAACGCGTATAGCCTTCTGAAAGCCGTAATGTGGCCTTTTGCCGTTTAATAAAGGCCTTACACGTAAGTCACGTAGTTCCACGAACATGCGCATGGCATCATTGATCTAGTCCTTTCATTCTCCATGGACTACAACGTGCCAAGGCAATTTCTTTCGCACCAAGGCCTTACATCACCGTCAACTAACTGCATTGCCTTCTAAAAGCCTTAATATGGCCTTTTGCCGCCTAATAAAAGTCTTACCCGTAAATCACGTGGTTTCACGAGTCTCTCCGCAAAGCATCATAGGTCTAGTCCTTTCAGTCTCAATGGACTGCAACGTGCCAAGTCGTTCCGCTTGGCGCCATGGCCTTTTATCACCGTCAACTACGCGCATAACTTTCTAAAGGCTGTGATATGGCCTTTTGTCGCCTATTAAATGACTTCACGTAAATCACGTATTTCCACGAGCCTGCGCCTGGTACCATTAGTTTAGTCCTTTCCTCCTAATAAATTACCCCGTCCAAAGCTATTTTCTTTGGAGCCATGACCTGATGTCACCTTCAAAAACGCGCATAACATTCTAAAGCCATAATATGGCCTTTTGCCGCTTAATAAAGGTCTTACAGGTAAATAACGTAGTTCCACGAGCCTGCCATGGGATCATTGGTCTAGCCCCTTCAGTCCCAATGGACTGCAACGTGCCAAGTCGTTTTCCTTGGCGCCATGGCTTTATATCACCGTCAACAACGAGAATAGCCTTCTAAGGTCTGTAATATGGCGTTTTGCCGCCTAATAAAAGCGTTACACGTAAATCACTTGGTCCCACGATCCTCTCCGCATGGTATCATTGGTCTAATCCCTTCAGTCTCAATGGACAACAACGTGCCAAGTCCTTTTCCTTGGCCCCATGGCCTAATATCACCGTCAACTACATGCATGGCTTTCTAAAATCCGTAATATGACATTTCGTGGCATAATAAAGGACTTACACGTAAATCACGTATTTCCACGAGCCTGCGCGTGGTACCATTAGTTTAGTCCTTTCCGTCTTAATAAATTAACACGTCCAAAGTGCTTTTCCTTGGAGCCACGACCTGATATCACCTTTAAAAACGCGCATAGCCTTCTAAAATCCGTAATATGGCCTTTTGCCGCCTAATAAAAGTCTTACCCGTAAATCACGTGGTTCCACGAGTCTCTCCGCATGACATCATAGGTCTAGTCCTTTCAGTCTCAATGGACTGCAACGTGCCAAGTCGTTTCGTTTGGCGCCATGACCTGATATCACCTTCAAAAACGCGCATAGCCTTCTAAAAGCCGTAATATGGCCTTTTGCCGCCTAATAAAGGCCTTACACGTAAGTCACGTAGTTCCACGAACATGCGCATGGCATCATTGGTCTAGTCCTTTCATTCTCAATGGACTACAACGTGCCAAGGCGATTTCTTTCGCACCAAGGCCTTACATCACCGTCAACTAACTGCATTGCCTTCTAAAAGCCTTAATATGCCCTTTTGTCGACTATTAAAGGACTTACACGTAAATCACGTATTTCCACGATCCTGCGCATGGCACCATTAGTTTAGTCCTTTCCGTCTTAATAAATTAACCCGTCCAAAGCTATTTTCTTTGGGGCCATGACTTGATGTCACCTTCAAAAACGTGCATAGCCTTCTAAAACCGTAATATGGCCTTTTGCCGCTTAATAAAGGCCTTACAGGTAAATAACGTAGTTCCACGTGCCTGCGCATGGGATCATTGGTCTAGCCCCTTCAGTCCCAATGGACTGCAGCGTGCCAAGTCGTTTACCTTTTAGCCATTGGCTTATATTGCCGTCAACTACGCCCATAGCCTTCTAAAAGCTGTAATATGGCCTTTTGCCGCCTAATAAAGGCTTTACACGTAAATCACGTAGTTCCACGAGCCTGCGCATGGTATCATTGGTCTAATCCTTTCAGTCTCAATGGAGTACAGTGTGCCAAGTCGTTTTCTTTGGAGCCCTGTCCTTATATCACAGTCAAATACGTGCATAACTTTCTAAAGGCTGTGATATGGCCTTTTGTCGCCTATTAAAGGACTTACACGTAAATCACGTAGTTTCACGAGCCTGCGCATCTCATTTTTGGTCTAGTCCCTTCAGTCTCAATGGACTGCAACGTGCAAAGTCATTTTCCTTGGCGCCAAGGCCTTATATCACCGTCAACGACGCGCATAGCCTGCTTAGGGCTGTAGTATGGCCTTTTGCCGCCTTATAAAAGCCTTACACGAAAATCACGTGGTTCTACGAGTCTCTCCGCATGTTATCTTTGGTCTATACCTTTCAGTCTCAATGGACTACAATGTCCCAATTCGTTTTCATTGGCGCCCTCTCCTTATACCACAGTCAAATACGTGCATAGCCTTCTAAAAGCCGTAATATGGCTTTTTGCTGCATAATTAAGGTCTTACTCGCAAACTACGTGACTCCACGTGTCCGTGCAAGTTGCCATTGATGTAGTCGTCGCAATCTCATTGGACTACCACGTACCAAGTTCTTTTCTTTGGGGCCATGACCTAATATCACCTTCAACTACGCGCATACCCTTCTAAAAGTTGTAATATGGCCTGTTGCCGCCCAATAAAGGCCTTACACGTATATCACGTAGTTCCACGAGCCTGCGCATGGTATCATTGTTTTAGTCCTTTCAGTCTCAATGGACTACAACGTCCCAAGACGTATTCCTTGGCGGCCTCTCCTTATATCACATGTGATACTACGTGCATAGCCTTCTAAAAGCCGTAATATGGCTTTTTGCGGCATAATTAAGGTCTTACTCGTAAACTACGTGGCTCCACGTATCTGCGCAAAATCCCATTGGTGTAGACTTTGCAGTCTCAATAAACTACCACGTCCCAAGTTCTTTTCCTTGGCGTCATCACCTAATATCACCTTAACTATGCGCATAGTCTTTTAAAGGCTGTAATGTGGCCTTTTGACGAATAATAAACGCTTTACACTTAAATCACGTGGTTCCACAAGCCTGCGCATGGCATTATTGGTCTAGTCCTTTCATTCTCAATGGACTACAACGTCCCAAGTCGTTCTCCTTGGAGCCATTGCCTTATATCTCCATCACCTACGTGCATAGCCTTCTATAATCCGTAATATGGCCTTTTGCGGTCTAAATAAGGTCTTACTCAGAAACTACGTGGCTCCACGTGTCTGCGCAAAATCCGAATGGTGTAGACCTTGCAGTCTCAATGGACTACCACGTCCCAAGTTCTTTTCCTTGGAGCCATGGCCTTATATCACCGTCAACTACGTCCATAACCTTCTAAAGTCTGTAATATGGCCTTTTGCGGCCAAATTAAGGCCTTACTCGTAAATTGCGTAGTTCCACTAGGCTGCGTATGGTATCATTGGTCTAGTCCTTTTAGTCTCAATGGGGTACAATGTGCTAAGTCGTTTTCCTTGGCGCCCTGTCCTTATATAACCTTCAACTACGCGCATAGCCTTCTAAAATCTGTAACATGGCCTTTTGCCGCCTAATAAAGGCTTTACACGTAAATTACGTAGTTCCACGAGCCTGTGCATGGTATCATTGGTCTAGTCCTTTCAGTCTCAATGGACTGCAACGTGCCAAGTCGTTTTCCTTGGCTCCATGGCCTTATATCACCGTTAACTACGCGCATAGCCTTCTAAAGGCTGTAATATGGCCTTCTGTCGCGCAGTAAAAGTCTTACACGTAAATCACGTGGTTCCACGAGCCTGCGCATGGTATCGTTGGTTTTGTCCTTTCAGTCTCAATGGACTACAACGTCACAAGTCGTTTTCCTTGCCGCCCTGCCCTTATATTACAGTCAATTGCGTGCATAGCCTTCTAAAAGCAGTAATATGGCCTTTTGCGGCATAATTAAGGCCCTACTTTTAAAGTACGTGGTTCTACGTGTCCGCACAGGTTGCCATGAGTGTTGTCCTTGCAGTCTCAATGGACTACAAAGTCCCAATTCGTTTTCCATGGCGCCATGGCCTTATATGACCTTCAACTACGCGCATAGCCTTCTAAAAGCTGTAACATGGCCTTTTGCCGCCTAATAAAGGCTTTACACGTAAATCACGTAGTTCCACGAGCCTGCGCATGGCATCATTGGTTCAGTCCTTTCAGTCTCAATGGACTACAATGTCCCAAGTCGTTTTCCTTGGCGCCCTCTCCTTATATCACAGTCAACTGCGTGCACAGCCTTCTAAAAGCCGTAATATGGCTTTTTGCGGCATAATTAAGGCCTTACTCGAAACTACGTGGCTCCACGTGTCCGCGCAAGTTGCCATTGGTGTAGCCGTCGCAATCTCATTGGACTACCACGTGCCAAGTTTTTTTCCTTGGGGCCATGACCTAATATCACCTTCAACTACGCGCATAGCCTTCTAAGATATGCAATATGGCCTTTTGCGGCCAAATTAAGGCCTTACTCGTAAATTGCGTAGTTCCACTAGGCTGCGCATGGTATCATTGGTCTAGTCCTTTCAGTCTCAACGGGGTACAATGTGCCAAGTCGTTTTCCTTGGCGCCCTGTCCTTATATCACCGTCAACTACGTCCATAGCCTTCTAAAATCTGTAAAATGGCCTTTTGCGGCCTAATTACGGTCTTACTCGTAAATTACGTCGCTCCACGAGCCTGCGCATGGTATCATTGGATTAGTCCTTTCAGTCTCAATGGACTACAATGTCCCAAGTCGTTTACTTTGGCCCCCTCTCCTTATACCACAGTCAACCACGTGCATAGCCTTCTAAAAGCCGTAAAAAGGCTTTTTGCGGCATAATTAAGGACTTACTCGCAAACTACGTGGCTCCACGTGTCCGCGCAAGTTGCCATTGGTGTAGTCGTCGCAATCTCATTGGACTACCACGTGCCCAGTTTTTTTCTTTGGGGCCATGACCTAATATCACCTTCAACTACGCGCATAGCCTTCTAAAAGCTGTAATATGCCCATTTGCCGCCCAATGAAGGCCTTACATGTATATCACGTAGTTCCACGAGCCTGCGCAAGTTGCCATTGAGGTAGCCCTCGCAGTCTCAATGGACTACCACGTCCCAAGTTTTTTTTCCTTGGGGCCATGACCTAATATCACCTTTAACTACGCGCATAGCCTTCTAAAATCTGTAATATGGCCTGTTGCCGCCTAATAAAGACCTTACACGTATATCACGTAGCTCCGCGAGCCTGCGCATGGTATCATTGGTCTATTCCTAGCAGTCTTAATCAAACACAACTTCCCATGTTGTTTTCCATGGCGCCCTCTCCTTATACCACAGTCAACGACGCACATAGCCCTCTAAATGCTTTAATACGGCTTTTGCTGCCAATAAATGTCGTACACGTAAATCACGTGGTTCCACGAGCCTGTGCATGGTATCATTGGTGTAGTCCTTTCAATCTCAATAGACTACAACGTCCCAAGTCGTTTTCCTTGGAGCCATGGCCTTATATCACCGTCAACTACGTGCATAGCCTTCTAAAATCTGTAATATTGCCTTTTGCGGCCTAATTACGGCCTTACTCGTAAATTACGTCGCTCCACGAGCCTGCACATGGTATCATTGGTTTAGTCCTCTCAATCTCAATGGACTAAAACGTCCCAAGCCGTTTTCTTTGAAGCCATAGCCTTATATCACCGTCAACTACGTGCATAGCCTTCTAAAATCTGTAATATAGCCTTTTGCGGCTGAATTACGGCCTTACTCGCAAATCACGTGGTTTCACGAGCCTGCGCATGGTATCATTGGTTTAGTCCTTTCAGTCTCAATGGACTACAACGTTCCAAGTCGTTTTCGTTGGCGGCCTCTCCTTATATCACAGTCAATTACGTGCATAGCCTTCTAAAAGCCGTAATATGGCTTTTTCCAGCATAATTGAGGCCTTAATCGTAAACTACGTGGTTCCACGTGCCAGCGGTAGTTGCCATTGGTAGTCGCAGTCGCAGTCTCAATGGACTACCACGTCCCAAGTTTTTTCCTTGGGGCCTTGACCTAATATCACCTTCAACTACGCGCATAGCCTTCTAAAAGCTGTAATATGGCCTGTTGCCAACCAATAAAAGCCTTACACGTATATCACGTAGTTCCACGAGCCTGCGCAAGTTGCCATTAGTGTAGCCCTTGCAGTCTCAATGGACTACCACGTCCCAAGTTTTTTTCCTTGGGGCCATGACCTAATATAACTTTCAACTACGCGCATAGCCTTCTAAAAGCTGTAATATGGCCTGTTGCCGCCCAATAAAGGCCTTACACGTATATCACGTAGTTTCAGGAGCCTGCGCATGGTATCATTGGTCTAGTCCTTTCAGTCTCAATGGAGTACATTGTCCCAAGTCGTTTGCCTTGGCGCCCTGTCCCTATATCACAGTCAACTACGTGCATAGCTCTCTAAAAGCCTAAATATGACCATTTGCGGCATATATAAAGCCCTACACTTAAATTACGTGGTTCCATGTGTCGGCACAGGTTACCATAGGTCTACTCCTAACAGTCTCAATATACTACAACTTTACATGTTGTTTTTCATGGCGTCATGGCCTTATATTAATGTCATTTACGCGCATAGCCTTCTAAAGGCTTTAATACGGCTTTTTGCTGCCAAATAAATGTCTTACACGTAAATCATGTGGTCCACGAGCCTACGTATGGCATCATTGGTCTAGTCCTTTCGGTCTCAATGGACTACAATGTCCCAAGTCGTTATCCTTGGCGCCCTCTCCTTATACCACAGTCAACTACGTGCATAGCCTTCTAATAGCCGTAATATGCCTTTTTGCGGCGTAATTAAGACCTTACTCGTAAATTACGTGGTTCCACGTGTCCGCGCAAGTTGCTATTGGTCTAGTCCTTTCAGTCTAAATGGACTGTAACGTCCCAAGTCATTTTCCTTGGCGCCCTGTCCTTATATCACAGTCAACTACGTGCATAGCCTTTTAAAAGTCGTAATATGGCTTTTTGAGGCATAATTAAGGCCTTACTCGAAAACTACGTGGTTCCACGTGTCCGTGCAAGTTGCTACTGGTGTAGTTCTTGCAGTCTCAATGGACTACCACGTCCCAAGTTCTTTTCCTTGGGATCATCACCTATTATCACCTTAACTACGCACATAGCCTTTAAGAGCTGTAATATGGCCTTTTGCCGTCCGATAAAGGCTTTACACGTAAATCACGTAGTTCCACAAGCGTATGCATGGTATCATTGGTCTAGTCCTTTTAGTCTCAATGGACTAAAACGTCCCAAGTCTATTCCCTTGGCAACCTGTCCTTATATGACTTTCAACTACGCGCATAGCCTTCTAAAAGCTGTAGCATGGCCTTTTGCCGCCTAATAAAGGCTTTACACGTAAATCACGTAGTTCCACGAGCCTGCGCATTGTATCATTGGTCTAGCCCTTTCAGTCTCAATAGACTGCAACGTGCCAAGTCGTTTTCCTTTGCTCCATGGCCTTATATCACCTTCAACTACGCGCATAGCCTTCTTAAACCTGTAACATGGCCTTTTGCCGCCTAATAAAGGCTTAACACGTAAATCACGTAGTTCCACGAGCCTGCGCATGGTATCATTGGTCTAGTCCTTTCAATCTCAATGGAGTACAATGTGCCAAGTCGTTTTCCTTGGCGCCCTCTCCTTATACCACAGTCAACTACGTGCATAGCCTTCTAAAAGCCGTAATAAGGCTTTTTGCGGCATAATTAAGGACTTACTCGCAAACTACGTGGCTCCACGTGTCCACGCAAGTTGCCATTGGTGTAGCCCTCGCAGTCTCAATGGACTACCACCTCCCAAGTTTTTTTCCTTGGGGCCATGACGTAATATCACCTTCAACTACGCGCATAGCCTTCTAAAAGCTGTAGTATGGCCTGTTGCCGCCCAATAAATGCCTTACACGTATATCACGTAATTCCGCGAACCTGCGCATGGTATCATTGGTTTAGTCCTTTCAGTCTTAATGGACTACAACGTCCCAAGTCGTTTTCCTTGGCGGCCTCTCCTTATATCACAGTCAACTACGTGCATAGCCTTCTAAAAGCTGTAATATGGCTTTTTGCGGCATAATTAAGTTCTTACACGTAAACTACGTGGCTCCACGTGTCTGCGCAAGATCCCATTGGAGTAGACCTTGCAGTGTCAATGGACTACCACGGCCCAAGTTCTTTTCCTTGGAGCCATGGCCTTATATCACCGTCAACTACGTGCATAACCTTCTAAAATCTATAATATGGCATTTTGCGGCCAAATTAAGGCCTTACTCGTAAATTGCGTAGTTCCACTAGGCTGCACATGGTATCATTGGTCTAATCCTTTCAGTCTCAATGCAGTACAATGTGCCAAGTCATTTTCCTTGGCGCCTTGTCCTTATATCACAGTCAACTACGTGCATAGCCTTTTAAAAGTCGTAATATGGCTTTTTGAGGCATAATTAAGGCCTTACTCGAAAACTACGTGGTTCCACGTGTCCGTGCAAGTTGCTACTGGTGTAGTTCTTGCAGTCTCAATGGACTACCACGTCCCAAGTTCTTTTCCTTGGGATCATCACCTAATATCACCTTAACTACGCACATAGCCTTTAAGAGCTGTAATATGGCCTTTTGCCGTCCGATAAAGGCTTTACACGTAAATCACGTAGTTCCACAAGCGTATGCATGGTATCATTGGTCTAGTCCTTTTAGTCTCAATGGACTAAAACGTCCCAAGTCTATTCCCTTGGCAGCCTGTCCTTATATGACCTTCAACTACGCGCATAGCCTTCTAAAAGCTGTAGCATGGCCTTTTGCCGCCTAATAAAGGCTTTACACGTAAATCACGTAGTTCCACGAGCCTGCGCTTGGTATCATTGGTCTAGCCCTTTCAGTCTCAATGGATTCCAACGTGCCAAGTCGTTTTCCTTTGCTCCATGGCCTTATATCACCTTCAACTACGCGCATAGCCTTCTAAAAGCTGTAACATGGCTTTTTGCCGCCTAATAAAAGCTTTACACGTAAATCACGTAGTTCCACGAGCCTGCGCATTGTATCATTGGTCTAGCCCTTTCAATCTCAATGGACTGCAACGTGCCAAGTTGTTTTCCTTTGCTCCATGGCCTTATATCACCTTCAACTACGCGCATAGCCTTCTAAAACCTGTAACATGGCCTTTTGCCGCCTAATAAAGGCTTAACACGTAAATCACGTAGTTCCACGAGCCTGCGCATGGTATCATTGGTCTAGTCCTTTCAATCTCAATGTAGTACAATGTGCCAAGTCGTTTTCCTTGGCGCCCTCTCCTTATACCACAGTCAACTACGTGCATAGCCTTCTAAAAGCCGTAATAAGGCTTTTTGCGGCATAATTAAGGACTTACTCGCAAACTACGTGGCTCCACGTGTCCACGCAAGTTGCCATTGGTGTAGCCCTCGCAGTCTCAATGGACTACCACCTCCCAAGTTTTTTTCCTTGGGGCCATGACGTAATATCACCTTCAACTACGCGCATAGCCTTCTAAAAGCTGTAGTATGGCCTGTTGCCGCCCAATAAATGCCTTACACGTATATCACGTAATTCCGCGAACCTGCGCATGGTATCATTGGTTTAGTCCTTTCAGTCTTAATGGACTACAACGTCCCAAGTCGTTTTCCTTGGCGGCCTCTCCTTATATCACAGTCAACTACGTGCATAGCCTTCTAAAAGCTGTAATATGGCTTTTTGCGGCATAATTAAGTTCTTACACGTAAACTACGTGGCTCCACGTGTCTGCGCAAGATCCCATTGGAGTAGACCTTGCAGTGTCAATGGACTACCACGGCCCAAGTTCTTTTCCTTGGAGCCATGGCCTTATATCACCGTCAACTACGTGCATAACCTTCTAAAATCTATAATATGGCCTTTTGCGGCCAAATTAAGGCCTTACTCGTAAATTGCGTAGTTCCACTAGGCTGCAAATGGTATCATTGGTCTAATCCTTTCAGTCTCAATGCAGTACAATGTGCCAAGTCGTTTTCTTGGGGCCATGACCTAATATCACCTTTAACTACGCGCATAGCCTTCTAAAAGCCGTAATATGGATTTTTTAGGCATAACTAAGACCTTACTCGTAAACTACGTGGTTCCACGTGTCCGTGCAAATTGCTACTGCTGTACTTCTTGCAGTCTCAATGGACTACCACGTCGCAAGTTCTTTTCCTTGGCGTCATCACCTAATATCGACTTCAGCTACCTGCATAGCCTTTAAAAGCTGTAATATGGCCTTTTGCCGCCCGATAAAGGCTTTACACGTAAATCACGTAGTTCCACGAGCGTATGCATGGTATCATTGGTCTAGTCCTTTTAGTCTCAATGGACTAAAACGTCCCAAGTCTATTCCCTTGGAGCCATGGCCTTATATCACCGTCAACTACGTGCATAGGTTTCTAAAATCTGTAATATGGCTTTTTGCGGCCTAATTAAGGCCTAACTCGTAAATTACGTAGTACCACGAGGCTGCGCATGATATCATTGGTCTAGTCCTTGCCGTTTCAATGGAGTACAATATGCCAAGTCGTTTTCCTTGTGATATGGCCTTTTGTCGCGCAATAAAGGTCTTACACGTAAATCACGTGGTTTCACGAGCCTGCGCATGGTATCATTGGTTTAGTCCTTTCAGTCTCAATGGACTACAACATTTCAATCCGTTTTCCTTGGCGCCGTGTCCTTATATCACATTCAACTACGTGCATAGCTTTCTAAAAGCCGTAATATGACCATTTGCGGCATATTTAAAGCCCTACACTTAAATTACGTGGTTCCTCGTGTCCGCACAGGTTACCATGGGTCTAGTCCTTACAGTCCCAATATACTACAACTTTCCATGTTGTTTTCCATAGCGTCATGGCCTTATATCAATGTCAACTACGTGCATAGCCTTCTAAAGGCTGTAATATGGCTTACTGCCGCCTAATAAAGGCCTTACACGTAAATCATGTGGTTCCACGAGCCTTCGTATGGTATCATTGGTCTATTCCTTTCAGTCTAAATGGACTGCAACGTCCCAAGTCGTTTTCCTTGGCGCCCTGTCCTTATATTGCAGTCAACTACGTGCATGGCCTTCTAAAAGCCGTAATATGGCTTTTTGAGGCATAATTAAGGCCTTACTCGTAAACTACGTGGTCGCACGAGGCTGCGCATGGTATCATTGGTCTAGTCCTTGCCGTTTCAATGGAATACAATTTGCCAAGTCGTTTTCCTTGTGATATGGCCTTTGGTCACCTAATAAAGGCCTTACACGTAACACATGTGGTACCACAAGCCTGCGCATGGTATCATTGGTTTAGTCCTTTCAGTCTCAATGGACTACAATGTCCCAATTCGTTTTCCTTGGCACCCTCTCCTTATACCACAGTCAAATACGTGCATAGCCTTCTAAAAGCCGTAATATGGCTTTTTGCTGCATAATTAAGGTCTTAATCGCAAACTACGTGACTCCACGTGTCCGTGCAAGTTGCCATTGATGTAGTCGTCGCAATCTCATTGGACTACCACGTACCAAGTTCTTTTCTTTGGGGCCATGACCTAATATCACTTTCAACTACGCGCATACCCTTCTAAAAGCTGTAATATGGCCTGTTGCCGCCCAATAAAGGCCTTACACGTATATCACGTAGTTCCACGAGCCTGTGCATGGTATCATTGTTTTAGTCCTTTCAGTCTCAATGGACTACAACGTCCCAAGTCGTTTTCCTTGGCGGCTTCTCCTTATATCACATGTGATACTACGTGCATAGCCTTCTAAAAGCCGTAATATGGCTTTTTGCGGCATAATTAAGGTCTTACTCGTAAACTACGTGGCTCCACGTGTCTGCGCAAAATCCCATTGGTGTAGACTTTGCAGTCTCAATGGACTACCACGTCCCAAGTTCTTTTCCTTGGCGTCATCACCTAATATCACCTTAACTATGCGCATAGTCTTTTAAAGGCTGTAATGTGGCCTTTTGCCGAATAATAAACGCTTTACACTTAAATCACGTGGTTCCACAAGCCTGCGCATGGCATTATTGGTCTAGTCCTTTCATTCTCAATGGACTACAACGTCCCAAGTCGTTCTCCTTGGAGCCATTGCCTTATATCTCCATCACCTACGTGCATAGCCTTCTATAATCCGTAATATGGCCTTTTGCGGT
Source organism: Hydractinia symbiolongicarpus (assembly GCF_029227915.1). Classification (NCBI taxonomy): domain Eukaryota; kingdom Metazoa; phylum Cnidaria; class Hydrozoa; order Anthoathecata; family Hydractiniidae; genus Hydractinia; species Hydractinia symbiolongicarpus. Next base: position 21,035,889 of record NC_079877.1, read on the forward strand.
CTAATTAAGGTCTTACTCGGAAACTACGTGGCTCTACGTGTCTGCGCAAAATCCGAATGGTGTAGACCTTGCAGTCTCAATGGACTACCACGTCCCAAGTTCTTTTCCTTGGAGCCATGGCTTTATATCACCGTCAACTACGTGCATAGCCTTCTAAAAGCCGTAATATGACGTTTTGTCGCCTAATAAAGGACTTACACCTAAACCACGTAGTTCCACGAGCCCGCACATGGCTTGATTGGTCTAGTCCTTTCAGTCTTAGTGGACTACAACGTCCAAGTTGTTTTCCTTGGAACCATTGCCTTATATCACCGTCAACTATGTGCATAGCCTTCTATAATCCGTAATATGGCCTTTTGTCGCTTAATAAAGGCCTTACACGTAAATCACGTAGTTCCACGAGCCTGCCCATAGTATCATTGCTCTATTCCTAGCAATCTTAATGCCTTGCAACGTCCCAAGTCGTTTTCCTTGGCGCCATGGACTTACATCACCGTCAACTACGCGCATAGCCTTCTAAAGGCTGCAGTAGGGCCTTTTGCCGCCTAATAAAAGCCTTACACGTAAATCACGTGGTTCCACGAGCCTACGCATTGTATCATTTGTCTAGTCTCTTCATTGTCAATGGGATACAACGTCACAAGTCGATTTCCTTGGCGCCCTGCCCTTATATTACAGTCAATTGCGTGCATAGCCTTCTAAAAGCAGTAATATGGCCTTTTGCGGCATAATTAATGCCCTACTCTTAAAGTACGTGGTTCTACGTATCCGCACAGGTTGCCAAGAGTGTTGTCCTTGCAGTCTCAATCAACTACAAAGTCCCAATTCGTTTTCCATGGCGCCATTGCCTTATATTACCGTGAACTACGCGCATAGCGTTCTAAATGCTGTAATATGGCCTTTTGCCGCCTAATAAAGGCTTTACACGTAAATCACGTAGTTCCACGAGGCTGCGCATGGTATCATTGGTCTAGTCCTTTCAGTCTCAAAGGACTACAACGTGCCAAGTCCTTTTCATTGGCACTATGTTGTTATATCACCGTCAACTACGTGCATAGCTTTTTATAAGCAGTATTATGGCTATTTGAGGCGTAATTAAGGCCTTAGTCATCAATTACGTGGCTCCACGTGTCCGCATAAGTTGCCATTGGCATAGTCCTCGCAGTCTCAATTGACTACTACGTCCCATGTTTTTTCCTTGCGGCCATGACCTCAAATCACCTTCAAAAACGCGCATAGCCTTCTAAAAGCCGTATTATGGCTTTTTGCCGCCTAATCAAGGCCTTACACGTAAATAACGTAGTTTCACGAGCCTGCGCATCTCATCATTGGTCTAGTTCTTTCAGTCCCAATGGACTGCAACGTGCCAATTCGTTTTCCTTGGCGCCATGTCCTTATATCACCGTCGGCTACAAGAATAGCCTTCTAAGGACTGTAATATGGCACTTTGCCGCCTAATAAAAACGTTACACGTAAATCACTTGGTCCCACGATGCTCTCTGCATGGTATCATTGGTCTAATCCTTTCCGTCTCAATGGACTGCAACGTGCCAAGTCGTTTCGCTTGGCGCCATGGCCTTATAACACAGTCAACTACGCGCATAATTTTCTAAAGGCTGTGATATGGCCTTTTGTCGCCTATTAAAGGACTTCACGTAAATCACGTATTTCCACGAGCCTGCGCGTGGTACCATTAGTTTAGTCCTTTCCGTCTTAATAAATTAACACGTCCAAAGTGCTTTTCCTTGGAGCTACGACCTGATATCACCTTTAAAAATGCGCATAGCCTTCTAAAATCCGTAATATGGCCTTTTGCCGCCTAATAAATGTCTTACCCGTAAATCACGTGGTTCCACGAGTCTCTCCGCATGGCATCATAGGTCTAGTCCTTTCAGTCTCAATGAACTGCAACGTGCCAAGTCGTTTCGTTTGGCGCCATGGCCTTATATCATAGTCAACTACGCGCATAACTTTCTAAAGGCTGTGATATGGCCTTTTGTCGCCTATTAAAGGACTTACACGTAAATCACGTATTTCCACGAGCCTGCGCATGGTACCATTAGTTTAGTCCTTTCCGTCTTAATAAATTACCCCGTCCAAAGCTATTCTCTTTGGGGCCATGACCTGATGTCACCTTCAAAAACGCGCATAGCCTTCTAAAACCGTAATATGGCCTTTTGCCGCTTAATAAAGGCCTTACAGGTAAATAACGTAGTTCCACGAGCCTGTGCATGGGATCATTGGTCTAGCCCCTTCAGTCCCAATGGACTGCAACGTGCCAAGTCGTTTTCCTTTTAGCCATTGGCTTATATTGCTGTCAACTACGCCCATAGCCTTCTAAAAGCTGTAATATGGCCTTTTGCCGCCTAATAAAGGCTTTACACGTAAATCACGTAGTTCCACGAGCCTGTGCATGGTATCATTGGTCTAATCCTTTCAGTCTCAATGGATTACAACGTCCCAAGTCGTTTTCTTTGGAGGTATTGCCTTATATCACCGTCAACTACTTGCATAGCCTTCTAAGGGCTGTGATATGGCCTTTTGTCGCCTATTAAAGGACTTACACGTAAATCACGTATTTCCAAGGGCCTGCGGATGGTACCATTAATTTAGTCCTCTCCGCCTTAATAAATTACCACGTCCAAAGTTCTTTTCTTTGGGGCCTTGACCTGATATCACCCTCAAAAACGCGCATAGCCTTCTAAAATCCGTAATATGTCATTTTGTGGCATAATAAAGGACTTACACGTAAATCACGTATTTCCACGAGCCTGCGAGTGGTACCATTAGTTTAGTCCTTTCCGTCTTAATAAATTACCACGTCCAAAGTGCTTTTCCTTGGGGCCACGACCTGATATCACCTTTAAAAACGCGCATAGCCTTCTAAAATCCGTAACATGGCCTTTTGCCGCCTAATAAAAGTCTTACCCGTAAATCAAGTGGTTCCACGAGTCTCTCCGCATGGCATCATAGGTCTCGTCCTTTCAGTCTCAATGGACTGCAACGTGCCAAGTCGTTTCGTTTGGCGCCATGACCTGATATCACCTTCAAAAACGCGCATAGCCTTTTAAAAGCCGTAATATGGCCTTTTGCCGCCTAATAAAGGCCTTACACGTAAGTCACGTAGTTCCACGAAGATGCGCATGGCATCATTGGTCTAGTCCTTTCATTCTCAATGGACTACAACGTGCCAAGGCGATTTCTTTCGCACCAAGGCCTTACATCACCGTCAACTAACTGCATTGCCTTCTAAAAGCCTTAATATGGCCTTTTGCCGCCTAATAAAAGTCTTACCCGTAAATCACGTGGTTCCACGAGTCTCTCCGCATGGCATCATAGGTCTAGTCCTTTCAGTCTCAATTGACTGCAACGTGCCAAGTCGTTTCGCTTGGCGCCATGGCCTTATATCACCGTCAACTACGCGCATAACTTTCTAAAGGCTGTGATATGGCCTTTTGTCGCCTATTAAAGGACTTACACGTAAATCACGTATTTCCACGAGCCTGCGCATGGTATCATTGTTTTAGTCCTTTCAGTCTCAATGGACTACAACGTCCCAAGTCGTTTTCCTTGGCGGCCTCTCCTTATATCACATGTGATACTACGTGCATAGCCTTCTAAAAGCCGTAATATGGCTTTTTGAGGCATAATTAAGGTCTTAATCGCAAACTACGTGACTCCACGTGTCCGTGCAAGTTGCCATTGATGTAGTCGTCGCAATCTCATTGGACTACCACGTAGCAAGTTCTTTTCTTTGGGGCCATGACCTAATATCACTTTCAACTACGCGCATACCCTTCTAAAACCTGTAATATGGCCTGTTGCCGCCCAATAAAGGCCTTACACGTATATCACGTAGTTCCACGAGCCTGCGCATGGTATCATTGTTTTAGTCCTTTCAGTCTCAATGGACTACAACGTCCCAAGTCGTTTTCCTTGGCGGCCTCTCCTTATATCACATGTGATACTACGTGCATAGCCTTCTAAAAGCCGTAATATGGCTTTTTGCGGCATAATTAAGGTCTTACTCGTAAACTACGTGGCTCCACGTATCTGCGCAAAATCCCATTGGTGTAGACTTTGCAGTCTCAATGGACTACCACGTCCCAAGTTCTTTTCCTTGGCGTCATCACCTAATATCACCTTAACTATGCGCATAGTCTTTTAAAGGCTGTAATGTGGCCTTTTGCCGAATAATAAGCGCTTTACACTTAAATCACGTGGTTCCACAAGCCTGCGCATGGCATTATTGGTCTAGTCCTTTCATTCTCAATGGACTACAACGTCCCAAGTCGTTCTCCTTGGAGCCATTGCCTTATATCTCCATCACCTACGTGCATAGCCTTCTATAATCCGTAATATGGCCTTTTGCGGTCTAATTAAGGTCTTACTTGGAAACTACGTGGCTCCACGTGTCTGCGCAAAATCCGAATGGTGTAGACCTTGCAGTCTCAATGGACTACCACGTCCCAAGTTCTTTTCCTTGAAGCCATGGCCTTATATCACCGTCAACTACGTCCATAACCTTCTAAAGTCTGTAATATGGCCTTTTGCGGCCAAATTAAGGAATTTACTCGTAAATTGCGTACTTCCACTAGACTGCGCATGGTATCCTTGGTCTAGTCCTTTTAGTCTCAATGGGGTACAATGTGCTAAGTCGTTTTCCTTGGTGCCCTGTCCTTATATAACCTTCAACTACGCGCATAGCCTTCTAAAATCTGTAACATGGCCTTTTGCCGCCTAATAAAGGCTTTACACGTAAATCACGTAGTTCCACGAGCCTGTGCATGGTATCATTGGTCTAGTCCTTTCAGTCTCAATGGACTGCAACGTGCCAAGTCGTTTTCCTTGGCTCCATGGTCTTATTTCACCGTTAACTTCGCGCATAGCCTTCTAAAGGCTGTAATATGGCCTTCTGTCGCGCAGTAAAAGTCTTACACGTAAATCACGTGGTTCCACGAGCCTGCGCATGGTATCATTGGTTTTGTCCTTTCAGTCTCAATGGACTACAACGTTCCAATTCGTTTTCCTTGGCGCCCTCTCCTTAAGTTACAGTCAACTACGTGCATAGCCTTCTAAAAGCCGTAATATGGCTTTTTGCGGCCTAATTAAGCCCTTACTCCTAAATTACGTGGCTCCACGTGTCCGCACAAGCGTCGATTGGTGTAGTCCTTGCAGTCTCAATGGACTACCACGTCCCAAGTTCTTTTCCTTGCAGCCATGGCCTTATATCACCGTGAACTACGTGCATAGCTTTCTAGAATCTGTAATATGGCCTTTTGCGTCCAAATTAAGGCCTTACACGTAAATCACGTGTTTCCACGAGCCTGCGCATTGTATCATTTGTCTAGTCTCTTCATTGTCAATGGGATACAACGTCACAAGTCGTTTTCCTTGCCGCCCTGCCCTTATATTACAGTCAATTGCGTGCATAGCTTTCTAAAAGCAGTAATATGGCCTTTTGCGGCATAATTAATACCCTACTCTTAAAGTACGTGGTTCTACGTGTCCGCACAGGTTGCCATGAGTGTTGTCCTTGCAGTTTCAATGGACTACAAAGTCCCAATTCGTTTTCCATGGCGCCATGGCCTTATATCACCGTCAACTACGTGCATAGCCTTCTAAAAGCCGTAATATGACGTTTTGTCGCCTAATAAAGGACTTACACCTAAACCACGTAGTTCCACGAGCCCGCACATGGCTTGATTGGTCTAGTCCCTTCAGTCTCAATGGACTGCAACGTGCCAAGTCGTTTTCCTTTTAGCCATTGTCTTATATTACCGTCAACTACGCGCATAGCGTTCTAAATGCTGTAATATGGCCTTTTGCCGCCTAATAAAGGCTTTACACGTAAATCACGTAGTTCCACGAGGCTGCGCATGGTATCATTGGTCTAGTCCTTTCAGTCTCAAAGGACTACAACGTGCCAAGTCCTTTTCATTGGCACCATGTCGTTATATCACCGTCAACTACGTGCATAGCTTTTTATAAGCAGTATTATGGCTATTTGAGGCGTAATTAAGGCCTTAGTCATCAATTACGTGGCTCCACGTGTCCGCATAAGTTGTCATTGGCATAGTCCTCGCAGTCTCATTGGACTACTACGTCCCATGTTTTTTTCCTTGCCGCCATGACCTCAAATCACCTTCAAAAACGCGCATAGCCTTCTAAAAGCCGTATTATGGCTTTTTGCCGCCTAATCAAGGCCTTACACGTAAATAACGTAGTTTCACGAGCCTGCGCATCTCATCATTGGTCTAGTTCTTTCAGTCCCAATGGACTGCAACGTGCCAAGTCGTTTCGCTTGGCGCCATGGCCTTATATCACCGTCAACTACGCGCATAACTTTCTAAAGGCTGTGATATGGCCTTTTGTCGCCTATTAAAGGACTTACACGTAAATCACGTATTTCCACGAGCCTGCGCATGGTACCATTAGTTTAGTCCTTTCCGTCTTAATAAATTACCCCGTCCAAAGCTATTTTCTTTGGGGCCATGACCTGATGTCACCTTCAAAAACGCGCATAGCCTTCTAAAACCGTAATATGGCCTTTTGCCGCTTAATAAAGGCCTTACAGGTAAATAACGTCGTTCCACGAGCCTGCGCATGTGATCATTGGTCTAGCCCCTTCAGTCCCAATGGACTGCAACGTGCCAAGTCGTTTTCCTTTTAGCCATTGGCTGATATTGCCGTCAACTACGCCCATAGCCTTCTAAAAGCTGTAATATGGCCTTTTGCCGCCTAATAAAGGCTTTACACGTAAATCACGTAGTTCCACGAGCCTGCGCATGGTATCATTGGTCTAATCCTTTCAGTCTCAATGGATTACAACGTCCCAAGTCCTTTTCTTTGGAGGTATTGCCTTATATCACCGTTAACTACCTGCATAGCCTTCTAAAGGCTGTGATATGGCCTTTTGTTGCCTATTAAAGGACTTACACGTAAATCACGTATTTCCAAGGGCCTGCGCATGGTACCATTAATTTAGTCCTCTCTGCCTTAATAAATTACCACGTCCAAAGTTCTTTTCTTTGGGGCCTTGACCTGATATCACCCTCAAAAACGCGCATAGCCTTCTAAAATCCGTAATATGACATTTCGTGGCATAATAAAGGACTTACACGTAAATCACGTATTTCCACGAGCCTGCGCGTGGTACCATTAGTTTAGTCCTTTCCGCCTTAATAAATTACCATGTCCAAAGTGCTTTTCCTTGGGGCCACGACCTGATATCACCTTTAAAAACGCGCATAGTCTTTTAAAATCCGTAATATGGCCTTTTGCCGCCTAATAAAAGTCTTACCCGTAAATCACGTGGTTCCACAAGTCTCTCCGCATGGCATCATAGGTCTCGTCCTTTCAGTCTCAATGGACTGCAACGTGCCAAGTCGTTTCGTTTGGCGCCATGACCTGATAACATCTTCAAAAACGCGCATAGCCTTCTAAAAGCCGTAACATGGCCTTTTGCCGCCTAATAAAGGCCTTACACGTAAGTCACGTAGTTCCACGAACATGCGCATGGCATCATTGGTCTAGTCCTTTCATTCTCAATGGACTACAACGTGCCAAGGCGATTTCTTTCGCACCAAGGCCTTACATCACCGTCAACTAACTGCATTGCCTTCTAAAAGCCTTAATATGGCCTTTTGCCGCCTAATAAAAGTCTTACCCGTAAATCACGTGGTTCCGCGATTCTCTCCGCATGGCATCATAGGTCTAGTCCTTTCAGTCTCAATGGACTGCAACGTGCCAAGTCATTTCGCTTGGCGCCATGGCCTTATATCACCGTCAACTACGCGCATAACTTTCTAAAGGCTGTGATATGGTCTTTTGTCGCCTATTAAAGGACTTACACGTAAATCACGTATTTCCACGAGCCTGCGCATGGTACCATTAGTTTAGTCCTTTCCGTCTTAATAAATTACCCGTCCAAAGCTATTTTCTTTGGGGTCATGACCTGATGTCACCTTCAAAAACGCGCATAGCCTTCTAAAACCGTAATATGGCCTTTTGCCGCTTAATAAAGGTCTTACAGGTAAATAACGTAGTTCCACGAGCCTGCGCATGGGATCATTGGTCTAGCCCCTTCATTCCCAATGGACTGCAACGTGCCAAGTCGTTTTCCTTTTGGCCATTGGCTTATATTGCCGTCAACTACGCCCATAGCCTTCTAAAAGCTGTAATATGGCCTTTTGCCGCCTAATAAAGGCTTTACACGCAAATCACTTGGTCCCACGATCCTCTCCGCATGGTATCATTGGTCTAATCCCTTCAGTCTCAATGGACAACAACGTGCCAAGTCCTTTTCCTTGGCCCCATGGCCTAATATCACCGTCAACTACATGCATGGCTTTCTAAAATCCGTAATATGACATTTCGTGGCATAATAAAGGACTTCCACGTAAATCACGTATTTCCACGAGCCTGCGCGTGGTACCATTAGTTTAGTCCTTTCCGCCTTAATAAATTACCACGTCCAAAGTGCTTTTCCTTGGGGCCACGACCTGATATCACCTTTAAAAACGCGCATAGTCTTTTAAAATCCGTAATATGGCCTTTTGCCGCCTAATAAAAGTCTTACCCGTAAATCATGTGGTTCCACGAGTCTCTCCGCTTGGCATCATAGGTCTCGTCCTTTCAGTCTCAATGGACTGCAACGTGCCAAGTCGTTTCGTTTGGCGCCATGACCTGATATCACCTTCAAAAACGCGCATAGCCTTCTAAAAGCCGTAATATGGCCTTTTGCCGCCTAATAAAGGCCTTACACGTAAGTCACGTAGTTCCACGAACATGCGCATGGCATCATTGGTCTAGTCCTTTCATTCTCAATGGACTACAACGTGCCAAGGCGATTTCTTTCGCACCAAGGCCTTACATCACCGTCAACTAACTGCATTGCCTTCTAAAAGCCTTAATATGGCCTTTTGCCGCCTACAAAAATGTCTTACCCGTAAATCACGTGGTTCCACGAGTCTCTCCGCATGGCATCATAGGTCTAGTCCTTTCAGTCTCAATGGACTGCAACGTGCCAAGTCATTTCGCTTGGCGCAATGGCCTTATATCACCGTCAACTACGCGCATAACTTTCTAAAGGCTGTGATATGGCCTTTTGTCGCCTATTAAAGGACTTACACGTAAATCACGTATTTCCACGAGCCTGCGCATGGTACCATTAGTTTAGTCCTTTCCGTCTTAATAAATTACCCCGTCCAAAGCTATTTTCTTTGGGGCCATGACCTGATGTCACCTTCAAAAACGCGCATAGCCTTCTAAAACCGTAATATGGCCTTTTGCCGCTTAATAAAGGCCTTACAGGTAAATAACGTAGTTCTACGAGCCTGCGCATGGGATCATTGGTCTAGCCTCTTCAGTCCCAATGGACTGCAACGTGCCAATTCGTTTTCCTTTTAGCCATTGGCTTATATTGCCGTCAACTACGCCCATAGCCTTCTAAAAGCTGTAATATGGCCTTTTGCCGCCTAATAAAGGCTTTACACGTAAATCACGTAGTTCCACGAGCCTGCGCATCGTATCATTGGTCTAATCCTTTCAGTCTCAATGGATTACAACGTCCCAAGTCGTTTTCTTTGGAGGTATTGCCTTATATCACCGTCAACTACCTGCATAGCCTTCTAAAGGCTCTGATATGGCCTTTTGTCGCCTATTAAAGGACTTACACGTAAATCACGTATTTCCAAGGGCCTGCGCATGGTACCATTAATTTAGTCCTCTCCGCCTTAATAAATTACCACGTCCAAAGTGCTTTTCTTTGGGGCCTTGACCTGATATCACCCTCAAAAACGCGCATAGCCTTCTAAAATCCGTAATATGACATTTCGTGGCATAATAAAGGACTTACACGTAAATCACGTATTTCCACGAGCCTGCGCGTGGGATCATTGGTCTAGCCCCTTCAGTCCCAATGGACTGCAACGTGCCAAGTCGTTTTCCTTTTGGCCAGTGGCTTATATTGCCGTCAACTACGCCCATAGCCTTCTAAAAGCTGTAATATGGCCTTTTGCCGCCTAATAAAGGCTTTACACGTAAATCACTTGGTCCCACGATCCTCTCCGCATGGTATCATTGGTCTAATCCCTTCAGTCTCAATGGACAACAACGTGCCAAGTCCTTTTCCTTGGCCCCATGGCCTAATATCACCGTCAACTACATGCATGGCTTTCTAAAATCCGTAATATGACATTTCGTGGCATAATAAAGGACCTGCACGTAAATCACGTATTTCCACGAGCCTGCGCGTGGTACCATTAGTTTAGTCCTTTCCGCCTTAATAAATTACCACGTCCAAAGTGCTTTTCCTTGGGGCCACGACCTGATATCACCTTTAAAAACGCGCATAGTCTTTTAAAATCCGTAATATGGCCTTTTGCCGCCTAATAAAAGTCTTACCCGTAAATCACGTGGTTGCACGAGTCTCTCCGCATGGCATCATAGGTCTCGTCCTTTCAGTCTCAATGGACTGCAACGTGCCAAGTCGTTTCGTTTGGCGCCATGACCTGATATCACCTTCAAAAACGCGCATAGCCTTCTAAAAGCCGTAATATGGCCTTTTGCCGCCTAATAAAGGCCTTACACGTAAGTCACGTAGTTCCACGAACATGCGCATGGCATCATTGGTCTAGTCCTTTCATTCTCAATGGACTACAACGTGCCAAGTCGTTTTCCTTTTAGCCATTGGCTTATATTGCCGTCAACTACGCCCATAGCCTTCTAAAAGCTGTAATATGGCCTTTTGCCGCCTAATAAAGGCTTTACACGTAAATCACGTAGTTCCACGAGCCTGCGCATGGTATCATTGGTCTAATCCTTTCAGTCTCAATGGAGTACAGTGTGCCAAGTCGTTTTCTTTGGAGCCCTGTCCTTATATCACAGTCAAATACGTGCATAACTTTCTAAAGGCTGTGATATGGCCTTTTGTCGCCTATTAAAGGACTTACACGTAAATCACGTATTTCCACGAGCCTGCGCATGGTACCATTAGTTTAGTCCTTTCCGTCTTAATAAATTACCCCGTCCAAAGCTATTTTCTTTGGGGCCATGACCTGATGTCACCTTCAAAAACGCGCATAGCCTTCTAAAAGCCGTAATATGGCTTTTTGGCGCCTAATAAAGGCCTTACACGTAAATCACGTAGTTTCACGAGCCTGCGCATCTCAATATTGGTCTAGTCCCTTCATTCTCAATGGATTGCAACGTGCAAAGTCATTTTCCTTGGCGCCAAGGCCTTATATCACCGTCAACTACGCGCATAGCCTGCTTAGGGCTGTAATATGGCCTTTTGCCGCCTAATAAAGGCTTTACACGTAAATCACGTAGTTCCACGAGCCTGCGCATGGTATCATTGGTCTAATCCTTTCAGTCTCAATGGATTACAACGTCCCAAGTCGTTTTCTTTGGAGGTATTGCCTTATATCACCGTTAACTACCTGCATAGCCTTCTAAAGGCTGTGATATGGCCTTTTGTCGCCTATTAAAGGACTTACACGTAAATCACGTATTTTCAAGGGCCTGCGCATGGTACCATTAATTTAGTCCTCTCCGCCTTAATAAATTACCACGTCCAAAGTTCTTTTCTTTGGGGCCTTGACCTGATATCACCCTCAAAAACGCGCATAACCTTCTAAAATCCGTAATATGACATTTCGTGGCATAATAAAGGACTTACACGTAAATCACGTATTTCCACGAGCCTGCGCATGGTACCATTAGTTTAGTCCTTTCCGTCTTAATAAATTACCCCGTCCAAAGCTATTTTCTTTGGGGCCATGACCTGATGTCACCTTCAAAAACGCGCATAGCCTTCTAAAAGCCGTAATATGGCTTTTTGGCGCCTAATAAAGGCCTTACACGTAAATCACGTAGTTTCACGAGCCTGCGCATCTCAATATTGGTCTAGTCCCTTCGTTCTCAATGGATTGCAACGTGCAAAGTCATTTTCCTTGGCGCCAAGGCCTTATATCACCGTCAACTACGCGCATAGCCTGCTTAGGGCTGTAATATGGCCTTTTGCCGCCTAATAAAGGCTTTACACGTAAATCACGTAGTTCCACGAGCCTGCGCATGGTATCATTGGTCTAATCCTTTCAGTCTCAATGGATTACAACGTCCCAAGTCCTTTTCTTTGGAGGTATTGCCTTATATCACCGTCAACTACCTGCATAGCCTTCTAAAGGCTGTGATATGGCCTTTTGACGCCTATTAAAGGACTTACACGTAAATCACGTATTTCCAAGGGCCTGCGCATGGTACCATTAATTTAGTCCTCTCCGCCTTAATAAATTACCACGTCCAAAGTTCTTTTCTTTGGGGCCTTGACCTGATATCACCCTCAAAAACGCGCATAGCCTTCTAAAATCCGTAATATGACATTTCGTGGCATAATAAAGGACTTACACGTAAATCACGTATTTCCACGAGCCTGCGCGTAGTACCATTAGTTTAGTCCTTTCCGCCTTAATAAATTACCACGTCCAAAGTGCTTTTCCTTGGGGCCACGACCTGATATCACCTTTAAAAACGCGCATAGTCTTTTAAAATCCGTAATATGGCCTTTTGCCGCCTAATAAAAGTCTTACCCGTAAATCACGTGGTTCCACGAGTCTCTCCGCATGGCATCATAGGTCTCGTCCTTTCAGTCTCAATGGACTGCAACGTGCCAAGTCGTTTCGTTTGGCGCCATGACCTGATATCACCTTCAAAAACGCGCATAGCCTTCTAAAAGCCGTAATATGGCCTTTTGCCGCCTAATAAAGGCCTTACACGTAAGTCACGTAGTTCCACGAACAAGCGCATGGCATCATTGGTCTAGTCCTTTCATTCTCAATGGACTACAACGTGCCAAGGCGATTTCTTTCGCACCAAGGCCTTACATCACCGTCAACTAACTGCATTGCCTTCTAAAAGCCTTAATATGGCCTTTTGCCGCCTATTAAAAGTCTTACCCGTAAATCACGTGGTTCCACGAGTCTCTCCGCATGGCATCATAGGTCTAGTCCTTTCAGTCTCAATGGACTGCAACGTGCCAAGTCGTTTTCCTTTTAGCCATTGGCTTATATTGCCGTCAACTACGCCCATAGCCTTCTAAAAGCTGTAATATGGCCTTTTGCCGCCTTATAAAAGCCTTACACGAAAATCACGTGGTTCTACCAGTCTCTCCGCATGTTATCTTTGGTCTATATCTTTCAGTCTCAATGGATTACAACGTCCCAAGTCGTTTTCTTTGGAGGTATTGCCTTATATCACCGTCAACTACATGCATGGCTTTCTAAAATCCGTAATATGACATTTCGTGGCATAATAAAGGACTTACATGTAAATCACGTATTTCCACGAGCCTGCGCGTGGTACCAATAGTTTAGTCCTTTTCGTCTTAATAAATTAACACGTCCAAAGTGCTTTTCCTTGGGGCCACGACCTGATATCACCTTTAAAAATGCGCATAGCCTTCTAAAATCCGTAATATGGCCTTTTGACGCCTAATAAAAGTCTTACCCGTAAATCACGTGGTTCCACGAGTCTCTCCGCATGGCATCATAGGTCTAGTCCTTTCAGTCTCAATGGACTGCAACGTGGCAAGTCGTTTCGTTTGGCGCCATGACCTGATATCACCTTCAAAAACGCGCATAGCCTTCTAAAAGCCGTAATATGGCCTTTTGCCGCCTAATAAAGGCCTTACACGTAAGTCACGTAGTTCCACGAACATGCGCATGGCATCATTGGTCTAGTCCTTTCATTCTCATTGGACTACAACGTGCCAAGGCGATTTCTTTCGCACCAAGGCCTTACATCACCGTCAACTAACTGCATTGCCTTCTAAAAGCCGTAATATGGCTTTTTGGCGCCTAATAAAGGCCTTACACGTAAATCACGTAGTTTCACGAGCCTGCGCATCTCATTATTGATCTAGTCCCTTCAGTCTCAATGGACTGCAACGTGCAAAGTCATTTTCCTTGGCGCCAAGGCCTTATATCACCGTCAACTACGCGCATAGCCTGCTTAGGGCTGTAGTATGGCCTTTTGCCGCCTTATAAAAGCCTTACACTAAAATCACGTGGTTCCACGAGCCTCTCCGCATGTTATCTTTGGTCTATACCTTTCAGTCTCAATGGATTACAACGTCCCAAGTCGTTTTCTTTGGAGGTATTGCCTTATATCACCTTCAAAAACGCGCATAGCCTTCTAAAACCGTAATATGGCCTTTTGCCGCTTAATAAAGGACTTACACGTAAATCACGTATTTCCAAAGGCCTGCGCATGGTACCATTAATTTAATCCTCTCCGCCTTAATAAATTACCACGTCCAAAGTTCTTTTCCTTGGGGCCACGACCTGATATCACCCTCAAAAACGCGCATAGCCTTCTAAAATCCGTAATATGACATTTCGTGGCATAATAAAGGACTTACACGTAAATCACGTATTTCCACGAGCCTGCGCGTGGTACCATTAGTTTAGTCCTTTCCGTCTTAATAAATTACCACGTCCAAAGTGCTTTTCCTTGGGGCCACGACCTGATATCACCTCTAAAAACGCGCATAGCCTTCTAAAATCCGTAATATGGCCTTTTGCCACCTAATAAAAGTCTTACCCGTAAATCACGTGGTTCCACGAGTCTCTCCGCATGGCATCATAGGTCTAGTCCTTTCAGTCTCAATGGACTGCAACGTGCCAAGTCGTTTTGTTTGGCGCCATGACCTGATATCACCTTCAAAAACGCGCATAGCCTTCTAAAAGCCGTAATATGGCCTTTTGCCGCCTAATAAAAGCCTTACACGTAAGTCACGTAGTTCCACGAACATGCGCATGGCATCATTGGTCTAGTCCTTTCATTCTCAATGGACTACAACGTGCCAAGGCGATTTCTTTCGCACCAAGGCCTTACATCACCGTCAACTAACTGCATTGCCTTCTAAAAGCCTTAATATGGCCTCTTGCCGCCTAATAAAAGTCTTACCCGTAAATCACGTGGTTCCACGAGTCTCTCCGCATGTTATCTTTGGTCTATACCTTTCAGTCTCAATGGATTACAACGTCCCAAGTCGTTTTCTTTGGAGGTATTGCCTTATATCACCGTCAACTACTTGCATAGCCTTCTAAAGGCTGTGATATGGGCTTTTGTCGCCTATTAAAGGACTTACACGTAAATCACGTATTTCCACGGGCCTGCGCATGGTACCATTAATTTAGTCCTCTCCGCCTTAATAAATTACCACGTCCAAAGTTCTTTTCTTTGGGGCCTTGACCTAATATCACCTTCAAAAACGCGCATAGCCTTCTAAAAACCGTAATATGGCCTTTTGCTGCGTAATAAAGGTCTTACAGGTGAATAACGTAGTTCTACGAGCCTGCGCATGGGATCGTTGGTCTAGTCCTTTCGTTCTCAATGGACTACAACGTGCCAAGGCGATTTCTTTTGCACCCAGGCCTTACATCACCGTCAACTAACTGCATTGTCTTCTAAAAGCCGTAATATGGCTTTTTGCCACCTAACAAAGAACTTACACGTAAATCACGTATTTCCACCAGCCTGCGCATCTCATCATTTGTCTAGTCCCTTCAGTCTCAATGGACTGCAACGTGCCAAGTCGTTTTCCTTGGCACCATGGCCTTGTATCACCGTCAACTACGCGCATAGCCTGCTTAGGTCTGTAATATGGCCTTTCGCCGCCTAATAAAAGTCTTACCCGTAAATCACGTGGTTCCACGAGCCTCTCCGCATGGCATCATAGGTCTAGTCCTTTCAGTCTCAATGGACTGCAACGTGCCAAGTCGTTTCGCTTGGCCCCATGGCCTTATATCACCATCAACAACGAGAATAGCCTTCTGAGGTCTGTAATATGGCCTTTTGCCGCCTAATAAAGGCCTTACAGGTAAATAACGTAGTTGTACGAGCCTGCGCATGGGATCATTGGTCTAGTCTTTTCAGTCTTAATAAATTACCACGTCCAAAGTGCTTTTCCTTGGGGCCACGACCTGATATCACCTTTAAAAACGCGCATAGCCTTCTAAAAGCCGTAATATGGCCTTTTGTCGCCTAATAAAAACCTTACACGTAAATTACGCGGTTCGACGAGCCTGCGCATGGTATCATTGGTCTAATCCTTTCAGTCTCAATGGACTGCAACGTCCCAAGTCGTTTTCTTTGGAGGTATTGCCTTATATCACCGTCAACTACTTGTATAGCCTTCTAAAGGCTGTGATATGGCCTTTTGTCGCCTATTAAAGGACTTACACGTAAATCACGTATTTCCAAGGGCCTGCGCATGGTACCATTAGTATAGTCCTTTTCCGTCTTAATAAATTACCACGTCCAAAGTGCATTTCCTTGGGGCCACGACCTGATATCACCTTTAAAAACGCGCATAGCCTTCGAAAAGCCGTAATATGGCCTTTTGTCGCCTAATAAACACCTTACACGTAAATTACGTGGTTCGACGAGCCTGCGCATGGTATCATTGGTCTAATCCTTTCAGTCTCAATGGACTGCAACGTGCCAAGTCGTTTTCCTTTTAGCCATTGGCTTATATTGCCGTCAACTACGCCCATAGCCTTCTAAAAGCTGTAATATGGCCTTTTGCCGCCTAATGAAGGCCTTACAGGTAAATAACGTAGTTGTACGAGCCTGCGCATGGGATCATTGGTCTAGTCTTTTCAGTCCCAATGGACTGCAACGTGCCAAGTTGTTTTCCTTGGAGGTATTGCCTTATATCACCGTCAACTACTCGCATTGCCTTCAAAAGGCTATAGAATAGCCTTTTCCCGCATATTAAAGGCCTTACACGTAAATCAAGTGGTTCCACGAGCCTGCGCATGGTACATTAGTCTAGTCATTTTAATCTCAATGGACTACAGTGTGCCAATTCGTTTTCCTTGGCACCCTGTCCTTATATCACAGTCAACTACGTGCATAGCCTTCTAAAAGCCGTAATATGGCTTTTTGCGGCATGATTAAGGCCTTAGTCGTCAATTACGTGGCTCCACGTGTCCGTGTAAGTTGCAATTGGCGTAGTCCTCGCAGTCTCAATGGACTACCACGTCCCATGTTTTTTTCCTTGGGGCCATGACCTAAAATCACCTTCAAAATCGCGCATAGCTTTCTAAAAACCGTAATATGGCTTTTTGCCGCCTAATAAAGGCCTTACACGTAAATAACGTAGTTCCACAAGCCTGCGCATGGGATCATTGGTCTAGCCCCTTCAGTCCCAATGGACTGCAACGTGCCAAGTCGTTTTCCTTTTAGCCATTGGTTTATATTGCCGTCAACTACGCCCATAGCCTTCTAAAAGCTGTAATATGGCCTTTTGCCGCCTAATAAAGGCTTTACACGTAAATCACGTAGTTCCACGAGCCTGTGCATGGTATCATTGGTCTAATCCTTTCAGTCTCAATGGAGTACAGTGTGCCAAGTCGTTTTCTTTGGAGCCCTGCTCTTATATCACCGTCAACTACGTGCATAACTTTCTAAATGCTGTGATATGGCCTTTTGTCGCTTATTAAAGGACTTACACGTAAATCACGTATTTCCACGAGCCTGCGCATGGTACCATTAGTTTAGTCCTTTCCGTCTTCATAAATTACCCCGTCCAAAGCTATTTTCTTTGGGGCCATGACCTGATGTCACCTTCAAAAACGCGCATAGCCTTCTAAAACCGTAATATGGCCTTTTGCCGCTTAATAAAGGCCTTACAGGTAAATAACGTAGTTCCACGAGCCTGCGCATGGGATCATTGGTCTAGCCCTTTCAGTCCCAATGGACTGCAACGTGCCAAGTCGTTTTCCTTTTAGCCATTGGCTTATATTGCCGTCAACTACGCCCATAGCCTTCTAAAAGCTGTAATATGGCCTTTTGCCGCATAATAAAGGCTTTACACGTAAATCACGTAGTTCCACGAGCCTGCGCATGATATCATTGGTCTAATCCTTTCAGTCTCAATAGAGTACAACGTCCCAAGTCGTTTTCTTTGGAGGTATTGCCTTATATCACCGTCAACTACTTGCATAGCCTTCTAAAGGCTGTGATATGGCCTTTTGTCGCCTATTAAAGGACTTACACGTAAATCACGTATTTCCAAGGGCCTGCGCATGGTACCATTAATTTAGTCCTCTCCGCCTTAATAAATTACCACGTCCAAAGTTCTTTTCTTTGGGGCCTTGACCTGATATCACCCTCAAAAACGCGGATAGCCTTCTAAAATCCGTAATTTGACATTTCGTGGCATAATAAAGGACTTACACGAAAATCACGTATTTCCACGAGCCTGCGCGTGGTACCATTAGTTTAGTCCTTTCCGTCTTAATAAATTACCACGTCCAAAGTGCTTTTCCTTGGGGCCACGACCTGATATCACCTTTAAAAACGCGCATAGCCTTCTAAAATCCGTAATATGGCGTTTTGCCGCCTAATAAAAGTCTTACCCGTAAATCACGTGGTTCCACGAGTCTCTCCGCATGGCATCAAAGGTCTAGTCCTTTCAGTCTCAATGGACTACAACGTGCCAAGGCGATTTCTTTCGCACCAAGGCCTTACATCACCGTCAACTAACTGCATTGCCTTCTAAAAGCCTTAATATGGCCTCTTGCCGCCTAATAAAAGTCTTACCCGTAAATCACGTGGTTCCACGAGTCTCTCCGCATGGCATCATAGGTCTAGTCCTTTTAGTCTCAATGGACTGCAACGTGCCAAGTCGTTTCGCTTGGCGCCATGGCCTTATATCACCGTCAACTACGCGGATAACTTTCTAAAGGCTGTGATATGGCCTTTTGTCGCCTATTAAAGGACTTACACGTAAATCACGTATTTCCACGACACTGCGCATGGTACCATTAGTTTAGTCCTTTCCGTCTTAATAAATTAACCCGTCCAAAGCTATTTTCTTTGGGGCCATGACCTGATGTCACCTTCAAAAACGCGCATAGCCTTCTAAAACCGTAATATGGCCTTTTGCCGCTTAATAAAGGCCTTAGATGTAAATAACGTAGTTCCACGAGCCTGCGCATGGGATCATTGGTCTAGCCCTTTCAGTCCCAATGGACTGCAACGTGCCAAGTCGTTTTCCTTTTAGCCATTGGCTTATATTGCCGTCAACTACGCCCATAGCCTTCTAAAAGCTGTAATATGGCCTTTTGCCGCCTAATAAAGGCTTTACACGTAAATCACGTAGTTCCACGAGCCTGCGCATGATATCATTGGTCTATTCCTTTCAGTCTCAATGGAGTACAACGTCCCAAGTCGTTTTCTTAGGAGGTATTGCCTTATATCACCGTCAACTACTTGCATAGCCTTCTAAAGGCTGTGATATGGCCTTTTGTCGCCTATTAAAGGACTTACACGTAAATCACGTATTTCCAAGGGCCTGCGCATGGTACCATTAATTTAGTCCTCTCCGCCTTAATAAATTACCACGTCCAAAGTTCTTTTCTTTGGGGCCTTGACCTGATATCACCCTCAAAAACGCGGATAGCCTTCTAAAATCCGTAATTTGACATTTCGTGGCATAATAAAGGACTTACACGAAAATCACGTATTTCCACGAGCCTGCGCGTGGTACCATTAGTTTAGTCCTTTCCGTCTTAATAAATTACCACGTCCAAAGTGCTTTTCCTTGGGGCCACGACCTGATATCACCTTTAAAAACGCGCATAGCCTTCTAAAATCCGTAATATGGCGTTTTGCCGCCTAATAAAAGTCTTACCCGTAAATCACGTGGTTCCACGAGTCTCTCCGCATGGCATCAAAGGTCTAGTCCTTTCAGTCTCAATGGACTACAACGTGCCAAGTCGTTTCGTTTGGCGCCATGACCTGATATCACCTTCAAAAACGCGCATAGCCTTCTAAAAGCCGTAAAATGGCCTTTTGCCGCCTAATAAAGGCCTTACACGTAAGTCACGTAGTTCCACGAACATGCGCATGGCATCATTGGTCTAGTGCTTTCATTCTCAATGGACTACAACGTGCCAAGGCGATTTCTTTCGCACCAAGGCCTTACATCACCGTCAACTAACTGCATTGCCTTCTAAAAGCCTTAATATGGCCTTTTGCCGCCTAATAAAAGTCTTACCCGTAAATCACGTGGTTCCACGAGTCTCTCCGCATGGCATCATAGATCTAGTCCTTTTAGTCTCAATGGACTGCAACGTGCCAAGTCGTTTCGCTTGGCGCCATGGCCTTATATCACCGTCAACTACGCGCATAACTTTCTAAAGGCTGTGATATGGCCTTTTGTCGCCTATTAAAGGACTTACACGTAAATCACGTATTTCCACGACACTGCGCATGGTACCATTAGTTTAGTCCTTTCCGTCTTAATAAATTAACCCGTCCAAAGCTATTTTCTTTGGGGCCATGACCTGATGTCACCTTCAAAAACGCGCATAGCCTTCTAAAAGCCGTAATATGGCTTTTTGGCGCCTAATAAAGGCCTTACACGTAAATCACGTGGTTCCACGAGTCTCTCCGCATGGCAACATGGGTCTAGTCCTTTCAGTCTCAATGGACTGCAACGTGCCAAGTCGTTTCGCTTGGCGCCATGGCCTTATATCACCGTCAACTACGCGCATAACTTTCTAAAGGCTGTGATATGGCCTTTTGTCGCCTATTAAAGGACTTACACGTAAATCACGTATTTCCACGAGCCTGCGCATGGTACCATTAGTTTAGTCCTTTCCGTCTTCATAAATTACCCCGTCCAAAGCTATTTTCTTTGGGGCCATGACCTGATGTCACCTTCAAAAACGCGCATAGCCTTCTAAAACCGTAATATGGCCTTTTGCCGCTTAATAAAGGCCTTAGATGTAAATAACGTAGTTCCACGAGCCTGCGCATGGGATCATTGGTCTAGCCCTTTCAGTCCCAATGGACTGCAACGTGCCAAGTCGTTTTCCTTTTAGCCATTGGCTTATATTGCCGTCAACTACGCCCATAGCCTTCTAAAAGCTGTAATATGGCATTTTGCCGCCTAATAAAGGCTTTACACGTAAATCACGTAGTTCCACGAGCCTGCGCATGATATCATTGGTCTAATCCTTTCAGTCTCAATGGAGTACAACGTCCCAAGTCGTTTTCTTTGGAGGTATTGCCTTATATCACCGTCACCTACTTGCATAGCCTTCTAAAGGCTGTGATATGGCCTTTTGTCGCCTATTAAAGGACTTACACGTAAATCACGTATTTCCAAGGGCCTGCGCATGGTACCATTAATTTAGTCCTCTCCGCCTTAATAAATTACCACGCCCAAAGTTCTTTTCTTTGGGGCCTTGACCTGATATCACCCTCAAAAACGCGGATAGCCTTCTAAAATCCGTAATTTGACATTTCGTGGCATAATAAAGGACTTACACGAAAATCACGTATTTCCACGAGCCTGCGCGTGGTACCATTAGTTTAGTCCTTTCCGTCTTAATAAATTACCACGTCCAAAGTGCTTTTCCTTGGGGCCACGACCTGATATCACCTTTAAAAACGCGCATAGCCTTCTAAAATCCGTAATATGGCGTTTTGCCGCCTAATAAAAGTCTTACCCGTAAATCACGTGATTCCACGAGTCTCTCCGCATGGCATCAAAGGTCTAGTCCTTTCAGTCTCAATAGACTACAACGTGCCAAGGCGATTTCTTTCGCACCAAGGCCTTACATCACCGTCAACTAACTGCATTGCCTTCTAAAAGCCTTAATATGGCCTCTTGCCGCCTAATAAAAGTCTTACCCGTAAATCACGTGGTTCCACGAGTCTCTCCGCATGGCATCATAGGTCTAGTCTTTTTAGTCTCAATGGACTGCAACGTGCCAAGTCGTTTCGCTTGGCGCCATGGCCTTATATCACCGTCAACTACGCGCATAACTTTCTAAAGGCTGTGATATGGCCTTTTGTCGCCTATTAAAGGACTTACACGTAAATCACGTATTTCCACGACACTGCGCATGGTACCATTAGTTTAGTCCTTTCCGTCTTAATAAATTAACCCGTCCAAAGCTATTTTCTTTGGGGCCATGACCTGATGTCACCTTCAAAAACGCGCATAGCCTTCTAAAAGCCGTAATATGGCCTTTTGTCGCCTAATAAAGACCTTACACGTAAATCGCGTAGTTTTACGAGCCTGTGCATCTCATCATTGGTCTAGTCCCTTCAGTCTCAATGGACTGCAACGTGCCAAGTCGTTTTCCTTGGCGCCATGGCCTTATATCACCGACAACTACGTGCATAGCCATCCTAGGGCTGTAATATGGCATTTTGCCGCCTAATAAAAGTCTTACACGTAAATCACGTGGTTCCACGAGTCTTTCCGCATGGTATCATTGGTCTAGTCATTTCAGTCTCAATGGATTAAAACGTCCCAAGTTGCTTTCTTTGTAGGTATTGCCTTATATCAATCTCAATGCATAGCCTTCTAAATGCTGTGATGTGGCCTCTTGTCGCCTATTAAAGGACTTACACGTAAATCACGTATTTCCACGGGCCTGCGCATGGTACCATTAGTTTAGTCCTTTTCGTCTTAATAAATTACCACGTCCAATCTTCTTTTCCTTGGGGCCACGACCTGATATCACTTTTAAAAACGCGCATAGCCTTCTAAAAGCCGTAATATGGCCTTTTGCCGCCTAATAAAAGTCTTACCCGTAAATCACGTGGTTCCACGAGTCTCTCCGCATGGCATCATAGGTCTAGTCCTTTCAGTCTCAATGGACTGCAACGTGCCAAGTCGTTTCGTTTGGCGCCATGACCTGATATCACCTTCAAAAACGCGCATAGCCTTCTAAAAGCCGTAATATGGCCTTTTGCCGCCTAATAAAGGCCTTACACGTAAGTCACGTAGTTCCACGAACATGCGCATGGCATCATTGGTCTAGTCCTTTCATTCTCAATGGACTACAACGTGCCAAGGCGATTTCTTTCGCATTAAGGCCTTACATCACCGTCAACTAACTGCATTGCCTTCTAAAAGCCTTAATATGGCCTTTTGCCGCCTAATAAAAGTCTTACCCGTAAATCACGTGGTTCCACGAGTCTCTCCGCATGGCATCATAGGTCTAGTCCTTTCAGTCTCAATGGACTGCAACGTGCCAAGTCGTTTCGCTTGGCGCCATGGCCTTATATTACCGTCAACTACGCGCATAACTTTCTAAAGGCTGTGATATGGCCTTTTGTCGCCTATTAAAGGACTTACACGTAAATCACGTATTTCCACGAGCCTGCGCATGGTACCATTAGTTTAGTCCTTTCCGTCTTAATAAATTAACCCGTCCAAAGCTTATTTCTTTGGCGCCATGACCTGATGTCACCTTCAAAAACACGCATAGCCTTCTAAATCCGTAATATGGCCTTTTGCCGCCTAATAAAAGTCTTACCCGTAAATCACGTGGTTCCACGAGTCTCTCCGCATGGCATCATAGGTCTAGTGCTTTCAGTCTCAATGGACTGCAACGTGCCAAGTCGTTTCGTTTGGCGCCATGACCTGATATCACCTTCAAAAACACGCATAGCCTTCTAAAAGCCGTAATATGGCCTTTTGCCGCCTAATAAAGGCCTTACACGTAAGTCACGTAGTTCCACGAACATGCGCATGGCATCATTGGTCTAGTCCTTTCCTTCTCAATGGACTACAACGTGCCAAGGCGATTTCTTTCGCACCAAGGCCTTACATCACCGTCAACTAACTGCATTGCCTTCTAAAAGCCTTAATATGGCCTTTTGCCGCCTAATAAAAGTCTTACCCGTAAATCACGTGGTTCCACGAGTCTCTCCGCATGGCATCATAGGTCTAGTCCTTTCAGTCTCAATGGACTGCAACGTGCCAAGTCGTTTCGCTTGGCGCCATGGCCTTATATCACCGTCAACTACGCGCATAACTTTCTAAAGGCAGGATATGGCCTTTTGTCGCCTAATAAAGGCCTTACACGTAAATCACGTAGTTTCACGAGCCTGTGCATTTCATCATTTGTCTAGTCCCTTCAGTCTCAATGGACTGGAACGTGCTAAGTCGTTTTCCTTGGCGCCATGGTCTTATATCACCGACAACTACGCGCATAGCCATCTTAGGGCTGTAATATGGCATTTTGCCGCCTAATAAAAGTCTTACACGTAAATCACGTGGTTCCACGAGTCTTTCCGCATGGTATCATTGGTCTAGTCATTTCAGTTTTAATGGATTACAACGTCATAAGTCGCTTTCTTTGAAGGTATTGCCTTATATCAACGTCAACTACTTGCATAGCCTTCTAAAGGCTGTGATATGGCCTTTTGTCGCCTATTAAAGGACTTACACGTAAATCACGTATTTCCACGAGCCTGCGCATGGTACCATTAGTTTAGTCCTCTCCGTCTTAATAAATTAACACGTCGAAAGTTCTTTTCCTTTGGGCCATGACTTGATGTCACCTTCAAAAACAGGCATAGCCTTCTAAAAGCCGCAATATGGCTTTTCGCCGCCTAATAAAGGTCTTATACGTAAATCACGTAGTTTCACGAGCCTGTGCATCTCATAATTGGTGTAGTGCCTTCAGTCTCAATGGACTTCATCGTGCCAAGTCGTTTTCCTTGGCGCCCTGTCCTTATATCACAGTCAATTACGTGCATAGCCTTCTAAAAGCCGTAATATGGCTTTTTGCGGCATAACTAAGGCCTTAGTCGTCAATTACGTGGCTCCACGTGTCCGCGTAAGTTGCAATTGGCGTAGTCCTCGCAGTCGTAATGGACTATCACGTCCCATGTTTTTTTCCTTGGAACCATGACCTAAAATCACCTTCAAGAACGCGCATAGCCTTCTAAAAGCCGTAATATGGCTTTTTGCCGCCTAATAAAGGCCTTACACGTAAATCACGTAGTTTCACCAGCCTGTGCATCTCATCATTGGTCTAGTCCCTTCAGTCTCAATGGACAACAACGTGTCAAGTCCTTTTCCTTGGCGCCATGGCCTTATATCACCGTCAACTACGTGCATAGCTTTCTAAAATCCGTAATATCACATTTTGCGGCATAATAAAGGACTTACACGTAAATCACGTATTTCCACGAGCCTGCACGTGCTACCATTAGTATAGTCCTTTTCTGTCTTAATAAATTACCACGTCCAAAGTGCTTTTCCTTGGGGCCACGACCTGATATCACCTTTAAAAACGCGCATAGCGTTCTAAAAGCCGTAATATGGCCTTTTGTCGCCTAATAAAGACCTTACACGTAAATTACGTGGTTCGACGAGCCTGCGCATGGTATCATGGCGCCATGGCCTTTTATCACCGTCAACTACGTGCATAGCTTTCTAAAATCCGTAATATAACATTTTGCGGCATAATAAAGGACTTACACGTAAATCACGTATTTCCACGAGCCTGCGCGTGGTACCATTAGTATAGTATTTTTCCGTCTTAATAAATTACCACGTCCAAAGTGCTTTTTCTTTGGGCCACGACCTTATATCACCTTAAAAAACGCGCATAGCCTTCTAAAAGCCGTAATATGGCCTTTTGTCGCCTAATAAAGACCTTACACGTAAGTTACGTGGTTCGACGAGCCTGCGCATGGTATCATTGGTCTAATCCTTTCAGTCTCAATGGACTGCAACGTGCCAAGTCGTTTTCCTTTTAGCCATTGGCTTATATTGCCGTCAACTTCGCCAATAGCCTTCTAAAAGCTGTAATATGGCCTTTTGCCGCCTAATAAAGGCCTTACACGTAAATCACGTAGTTTCACGAGCCTGTGCATTTCATCATTTGTCTAGTCCCTTCAGTCTCAATGGACTGCAACGTGCTAAGTCGTTTTCCTTGGCGCCATGGTTTTATATCACCGACAACTACGCGCATAGCCATCTTAGGGCTGTAATATGGCATTTTGCCGCCTAATAAAAGTCTTACACGTAAATCACGTGGTTCCACGAGTCTTTCCGCATGGTATCATTGGTCTAGTCATTTCAGTTTTAATGGATTACAACGTCATAAGTCGCTTTCTTTGAAGGTATTGCCTTATATCAACGTCAACTACTTGCATAGCCTTCTAAAGGCTGTGATATGGCCTTTTGTCGCCTATTAAAGGACTTACACGTAAATCACGTATTTCCACGAGCCTGCGCATGGTACCATTAGTTTAGTCCTCTCCGTCTTAATAAATTAACACGTCCAAAGTTTTTTTCCTTGGGGCCATGACTTGATGTCACCTTCAAAAACAGGCATAGCCTTCTAAAAGCCGTAATATGGCTTTTCGCCGCCTAATAAAGGTCTTATACGTAAATCACGTAGTTTCACGAGCCTGTGCATCTCATAATTGGTGTAGTGCCTTCAGTCTCAATGGACTTCATCGTGCCAAGTCGTTTTCCTTGGCGCCCTGTCCTTATATCACCGTCAATTACGTGCATAGCCTTCTAAAAGCCGTAATATGGCTTTTTGCGGCATAACTAAGGCCTTAGTCGTCAATTACGTGGCTCCACGTGTCCGCGTAAGTTGCAATTGGCGTAGTCCTCGCAGTCGTAATGGACTATCACGTCCCATGTTTTTTTCCTTGGAACCATGACCTAAAATCACCTTCAAGAACGCGCATAGCCTTCTAAAAGCCGTAATATGGCTTTTTGCCGCCTAATAAAGGCCTTACACGTAAATCACGTAGTTTCACCAGCCTGTGCATCTCATCATTGGTCTAGTCCCTTCAGTCTCAATGGACAACAACGTGTCAAGTCCTTTTCCTTGGCGCCATGGCCTTATATCACCGTCAACTACGTGCATAGCTTTCTAAAATCCGTAATATAACATTTTGCGGCATAATAAAGGACTTACACGTAAATCACGTATTTCCACGAGCCTGCGCATGCTACCATTGGTATAGTCCTTTTCCGTCTTAATAAATTACCACGTCCAAAGTGCTTTTCCTTGGGGCCACGACCTGATATCACCTTTAAAAACGCG
Organism: Hydractinia symbiolongicarpus; assembly: GCF_029227915.1. Classification (NCBI taxonomy): domain Eukaryota; kingdom Metazoa; phylum Cnidaria; class Hydrozoa; order Anthoathecata; family Hydractiniidae; genus Hydractinia; species Hydractinia symbiolongicarpus. The sequence goes on from NC_079877.1 coordinate 21,062,789, forward strand.
CATAGCCTTCTAAAAGCCGTAATATGGCCTTTTGTCGCCTAATAAAGACCTTACACGTAAATTACGTGGTTCGACGAGCCTGCGCATGGTATCATGGCGCCATGGCCTTTTATCACCGTCAACTACGTGCATAGCTTTCTAAAATCCGTAATATAACATTTTGCGGCATAATAAAGGACTTACACGTAAATCACGTATTTCCACGAGCCTGCGCGTGGTACCATTAGTATAGTATTTTTTCGTCTTAATAAATTACCACGTCCAAAGTGCTTTTTCTTGCGGCCACGACCTTATATCACCTTTAAAAACGCGCATAGCCTTCTAAAAGCCGTAATATGGCCTTTTGTCGCCTAATAAAGACCTTACACGTAAGTTACGTGGTTCGACGAGCCTGCGCATGGTATCATTGGTCTAATCCTTTCAGTCTCAATGGACTGCAACGTGCCAAGTCGTTTTCCTTTTAGCCATTGGCTTATATTGCCGTCAACTTCGCCAATAGCCTTCTAAAAGCTGTAATATGGCCTTTTCCCGCCTAATAAAGGCCTTACACGTAAATCACGTAGTTTCACGAGCCTGTGCATTTCATCATTTGTCTAGTCCCTTCAGTCTCAATGGACTGCAACGTGCTAAGTCGTTTTCCTTGGCGCCCTGTCCTTATATCACCGTCAATTACGTGCATAGCCTTCTAAAAGCCGTAATATGGCTTTTTGCGGCATAACTAAGGCCTTAGTCGTCAATTACGTGGCTCCACGTGTCCGCGTAAGTTGCAATTGGCGTAGTCCTCGCAGTCGTAATGGACTATCACGTCCCATGTTTTTTTCCTTGGAACCATGACCTAAAATCACCTTCAAGAACGCGCATAGCCTTCTAAAAGCCGTAATATGGCTTTTTGCCGCCTAATAAAGGCCTTACACGTAAATCACGTAGTTTCACCAGCCTGTGCATCTCATCATTGGTCTAGTCCCTTCAGTCTCAATGGACAACAACGTGTCAAGTCCTTTTCCTTGGCGCCATGGCCTTATATCACCGTCAACTACGTGCATAGCTTTCTAAAATCCGTAATATAACATTTTGCGGCATAATAAAGGACTTACACGTAAATCACGTATTTCCACGAGCCTGCGCGTGCTACCATTGGTATAGTCCTTTTCCGTCTTAATAAATTACCACGTCCAAAGTGCTTTTCCTTGGGGCCACGACCTGATATCACCTTTAAAAACGCGCATAGCCTTCTAAAAGCCGTAATATGGCCTTTTGTCGCCTAATAAAGACCTTACACGTAAATTACGTGGTTCGACGAGCCTGCGCATGGTATCATGGCGCCATGGCCTTTTATCACCGTCAACTACGTGCATAGCTTTCTAAAATCCGTAATATAACATTTTGCGGCATAATAAAGGACTTACACGTAAATCACGTATTTCCACGAGCCTGCGCGTGGTACCATTAGTATAGTATTTTTTCGTCTTAATAAATTACCACGTCCAAAGTGCTTTTTCTTGCGGCCACGACCTTATATCACCTTTAAAAACGCGCATAGCCTTCTAAAAGCCGTAATATGGCCTTTTGTCGCCTAATAAAGACCTTACACGTAAGTTACGTGGTTCGACGAGCCTGCGCATGGTATCATTGGTCTAATCCTTTCAGTCTCAATGGACTGCAACGTGCCAAGTCGTTTTCCTTTTAGCCATTGGCTTATATTGCCGTCAACTTCGCCCATAGCCTTCTAAAAGCTGTAATATGGCCTTTTGCCGCCTAATAAAGGCCTTACACGTAAATCGCGTAGTTTCACGAGCCGGTGCATCTCATCATTGGTCCAGGCCCTTCAGTCTCAATGGACTGCAACATGCCAAGTTGTTTTCCTTGGCGCCATGGCCTTATATCACCGACAACTACGTGCATATCCATCTTAGGCTGTAATATGGCATTTTGCCGCCTAATAAAAGTCTTACACGTAAATCACGTGGTTCCACGAGTCTTTCCGCATGGTATCATTGGTCTAGTCATTTCAGTCTCAATGGACTGCAACGTGCCAAGTCGTTTTCCTTGGTACTATAGCCTTATATCACCGTCAACTACGCGCATAGCCTTGTAAAGGCTGTGATATGGCCTTTTGTCGCCTATTAAAGGACTTACACGTAAATCACGTATTTCCACGAGCCTGCGCATGGTACCATTAGTTTAGTCCTCTCCGTCTTAATAAATTAACACGTCCAAAGTTTTTTTCCTTGGGGCCATGACTTGATGTCACCTTCAAAAACAGGCATAGCCTTCTAAAAGCCGTAATATGGCTTTTCGCCGCCTAATAAAGGTCTTATACGTAAATCACGTAGTTTCACGAGCCTGTGCATCTCATAATTGGTGTAGTGCCTTCAGTCTCAATGGACTTCATCGTGCCAAGTCGTTTTCCTTGGCGCCCTGTCCTTATATCACCGTCAATTACGTGCATAGCCTTCTAAAAGCCGTAATATGGCTTTTTGCGGCATAACTAAGGCCTTAGTCGTCAATTACGTGGCTCCACGTGTCCGCGTAAGTTGCAATTGGCGTAGTCCTCGCAGTCGTAATGGACTATCACGTCCCATGTTTTTTTCCTTGGAACCATGACCTAAAATCACCTTCAAGAACGCGCATAGCCTTCTAAAAGCCGTAATATGGCTTTTTGCCGCCTAATAAAGGCCTTACACGTAAATCACGTAGTTTCACCAGCCTGTGCATCTCATCATTGGTCTAGTCCCTTCAGTCTCAATGGACAACAACGTGTCAAGTCCTTTTCCTTGGCGCCATGGCCTTATATCACCGTCAACTACGTGCATAGCTTTCTAAAATCCGTAATATAACATTTTGCGGCATAATAAAGGACTTACACGTAAATCACGTATTTCCACGAGCCTGCGCGTGCTACCATTGGTATAGTCCTTTTCCGTCTTAATAAATTACCACGTCCAAAGTGCTTTTCCTTGGGGCCACGACCTGATATCACCTTTAAAAACGCGCATAGCCTTCTAAAAGCCGTAATATGGCCTTTTGTCGCCTAATAAAGACCTTACACGTAAATTACGTGGTTCGACGAGCCTGCGCATGGTATCATGGCGCCATGGCCTTTTATCACCGTCAACTACGTGCATAGCTTTCTAAAATCCGTAATATAACATTTTGCGGCATAATAAAGGACTTACACGTAAATCACGTATTTCCACGAGCCTGCGCGTGGTACCATTAGTATAGTATTTTTTCGTCTTAATAAATTACCACGTCCAAAGTGCTTTTTCTTGCGGCCACGACCTTATATCACCTTTAAAAACGCGCATAGCCTTCTAAAAGCCGTAATATGGCCTTTTGTCGCCTAATAAAGACCTTACACGTAAGTTACGTGGTTCGACGAGCCTGCGCATGGTATCATTGGTCTAATCCTTTCAGTCTCAATGGACTGCAACGTGCCAAGTCGTTTTCCTTTTAGCCATTGGCTTATATTGCCGTCAACTTCGCCAATAGCCTTCTAAAAGCTGTAATATGGCCTTTTCCCGCCTAATAAAGGCCTTACACGTAAATCACGTAGTTTCACGAGCCTGTGCATTTCATCATTTGTCTAGTCCCTTCAGTCTCAATGGACTGCAACGTGCTAAGTCGTTTTCCTTGGCGCCATGGTTTTATATCACCGACAACTACGCGCATAGCCATCTTAGGGCTGTAATATGGCATTTTGCCGCCTAATAAAAGTCTTACACGTAAATCACGTGGTTCCACGAGTCTTTCCGCATGGTATCATTGGTCTAGTCATTTCAGTTTTAATGGATTACAACGTCATAAGTCGCTTTCTTTGAAGGTATTGCCTTATATCAACGTCAACTACTTGCATAGCCTTCTAAAGGCTGTGATATGGCCTTTTGTCGCCTATTAAAGGACTTACACGTAAATCACGTATTTCCACGAGCCTGCGCATGGTACCATTATTTTAGTCCTCTCCGTCTTAATAAATTAACACGTCCAAAGTTTTTTTCCTTGGGGCCATGACTTGATGTCACCTTCAAAAACAGGCATAGCCTTCTAAAAGCCGTAATATGGCTTTTCGCCGCCTAATAAAGGTCTTATACGTAAATCACGTAGTTTCACGAGCCTGTGCATCTCATAATTGGTGTAGTGCCTTCAGTCTCAATGGACTTCATCGTGCCAAGTCGTTTTCCTTGGCGCCCTGTCCTTATATCACCGTCAATTACGTGCATAGCCTTCTAAAAGCCGTAATATGGCTTTTTGCGGCATAACTAAGGCCTTAGTCGTCAATTACGTGGCTCCACGTGTCCGCGTAAGTTGCAATTGGCGTAGTCCTCGCAGTCGTAATGGACTATCACGTCCCATGTTTTTTTCCTTGGAACCATGACCTAAAATCACCTTCAAGAACGCGCATAGCCTTCTAAAAGCCGTAATATGGCTTTTTGCCGCCTAATAAAGGCCTTACACGTAAATCACGTAGTTTCACCAGCCTGTGCATCTCATCATTGGTCTAGTCCCTTCAGTCTCAATGGACAACAACGTGTCAAGTCCTTTTCCTTGGCGCCATGGCCTTATATCACCGTCAACTACGTGCATAGCTTTCTAAAATCCGTAATATAACATTTTGCGGCATAATAAAGGACTTACACGTAAATCACGTATTTCCACGAGCCTGCGCGTGCTACCATTGGTATAGTCCTTTTCCGTCTTAATAAATTACCACGTCCAAAGTGCTTTTCCTTGGGGCCACGACCTGATATCACCTTTAAAAACGCGCATAGCCTTCTAAAAGCCGTAATATGGCCTTTTGTCGCCTAATAAAGACCTTACACGTAAATTACGTGGTTCGACGAGCCTGCGCATGGTATCATGGCGCCATGGCCTTTTATCACCGTCAACTACGTGCATAGCTTTCTAAAATCCGTAATATAACATTTTGCGGCATAATAAAGGACTTACACGTAAATCACGTATTTCCACGAGCCTGCGCGTGGTACCATTAGTATAGTATTTTTTCGTCTTAATAAATTACCACGTCCAAAGTGCTTTTTCTTGCGGCCACGACCTTATATCACCTTTAAAAACGCGCATAGCCTTCTAAAAGCCGTAATATGGCCTTTTGTCGCCTAATAAAGACCTTACACGTAAGTTACGTGGTTCGACGAGCCTGCGCATGGTATCATTGGTCTAATCCTTTCAGTCTCAATGGACTGCAACGTGCCAAGTCGTTTTCCTTTTAGCCATTGGCTTATATTGCCGTCAACTTCGCCCATAGCCTTCTAAAAGCTGTAATATGGCCTTTTGCCGCCTAATAAAGGCCTTACACGTAAATCGCGTAGTTTCACGAGCCGGTGCATCTCATCATTGGTCCAGGCCCTTCAGTCTCAATGGACTGCAACATGCCAAGTTGTTTTCCTTGGCGCCATGGCCTTATATCACCGACAACTACGTGCATATCCATCTTAGGCTGTAATATGGCATTTTGCCGCCTAATAAAAGTCTTACACGTAAATCACGTGGTTCCACGAGTCTTTCCGCATGGTATCATTGGTCTAGTCATTTCAGTCTCAATGGACTGCAACGTGCCAAGTCGTTTTCCTTGGTACTATAGCCTTATATCACCGTCAACTACGCGCATAGCCTTGTAAAGGCTGTGATATGGCCTTTTGTCGCCTATTAAAGGACTTACACGTAAATCACGTATTTCCACGAGCCTGCGCATGGTACCATTAGTTTAGTCCTCTCCGTCTTAATAAATTAACACGTCCAAAGTTTTTTTCCTTGGGGCCATGACTTGATGTCACCTTCAAAAACAGGCATAGCCTTCTAAAAGCCGTAATATGGCTTTTCGCCGCCTAATAAAGGTCTTACACGTAAATCACGTAGTTTCACGAGCCTGTGCATCTCATCATTGGTCTAGTGCCTTCAGTCTCAATGGACTGCAACGTGCCAAGTCGTTTTCCTTGGCGCCATGGCCTTATATCACCGTCAACTGCGAGCATAGCCTTCTAAGGACTGTAATATGGCCTTTTCCCGCCTAATAAAGGCGTTACACGTAAATCACTTGGTTCCACGAGCCTCTCCGCATGGTATCATTGGTCTAGTCCTTTCAGTCTCAATGGACAACAACGTGTCAAGTCCGTTTCCTTGGCGCCATGGCCTTATATCACCGTCAACTACGTGCATAGCTTTCTAAAATCCGTAATATAACATTTTGCGGCATAATAAAGGACTTACACGTAAATCACGTATTTCCACGAGCCTGCGCATGGTAGCATTAGTTTATTCCTTTCCGTCTTAATAAATTACCACGTCCAAAGTTCTTTTCCTTGGGGCCATGACCTGATATCACATTCAAGAACGCGCATAGCTTTCTAAAAGCCGTAATATGGCTTTTTGTCGCCTAATAAAGACCTTACACGTAAATCACGTGGTTCGTCGAGCCTGCGCATGGTATCATTGGTCTAATCCTTTCAGTCTCAATGGACTGCAACGTGCCAAGTCGTTTTCCTTTTAGCCATTGCCTTATATTACCGTCAACTACGCGCATAGCCTTCTAAAACCTGTAATATGGCCTTTTGCCGCCTAATAAAGGTGTTACACGTAAATCACGTAGTTCCACCAGCCTGCGCATGGTATCATTGGTCTAATCCTTTCAGTCTCAATGGAGTACAGTGTGCCAAGTCGTTTTCCTTGGAGCCCTGTCCTTATATCACAGTCAACTACGTGCATAGCCTTCTAAAAGCCGTAATATGGCTTTTTGCGGCATAATTAAGGCCTTAGTCGTCAATTACGTGGCTCCACGTGTCCACGTAAGTTGCCATTGGCGTAGTCCTCGCCGTCTCAATGGACTACCACGTCCCATGTGTTTTTCCTTGGGGCCATGACCTAAAATCACCTTCAAAAACGCGCATAGCCTTCTAAAAGCGGTAATACAGTCGACGCTCATTATCTCGAACCTGCGTTATCTCGAACTTTCTCTATCTCGAACTTTTTCTTCGGTCCCTTGAGTTCTGTAAGCAATAGTAGGCTAAAAAACGTTCGGTATCTCGAACCTCCGTTATCTCGAACTTTTAATATCTTGAACTTTTTTCTCAGTCCCTTGGATTGATTTACGCTCGTTATCTCGAACTCTTGAAGAGGAATTTTGAAAAAAGAAGACCTTGCACTGCTTGTTTTAAAGTCACAAAATGTTGCAATAAAAAGAAGACATTCCATTGTAAAACAGGTAGATTTTGCAATGTTTTTTTTGTGATTTCCTTTGTCAGAATGCCACCGAAAAGAAAGCTCGTTGTAAAAACTTTGGTAGAAAAATGCCAAGTATTAAAGGAATTGGAAAAAGGTATTCCAAATAAAGATATCGCTAAAAAGTACGGGGTGCCTAAAAACACGATATCAACTTGGCTAGCCTATAAGGAAAAACTTTTTTCTGCTCTCGAAAAATCTTCGAGCAAGAAAAGAAAGATCAGAGATGGTAAATTCTCAGAAGTAGATCTTGTCGTGTTCAAATGGTTTGTTTCACAACGAAGCAAAGACATACCAATCGATGGGACAATACTAAAGGAGAAAGCTAAAAGCTATGCACAGGAGCTTGGAGTAGAAGATTTCAAAGCTTTAGACGGTTGGCTTGGTAAATGGAAAAAAAGGTAAGAATATTAAATCTCTTTTTTTCGAATTGGTTTTATTTTGATATTAAAATCTTAAAAAGACTAACATAAACTAAATATGTTTCTTGAGTATCTCGATGCACTTTTCCGTTCTAATAAATGTCAAATTGCATGGCACTTGCATGCCTTCACCATCTCCCAAATTAACTGGTTTTCCAGTCACAGTTACTTTGCACGAGCTTAATTCATCAGCTCTGAGGAAATAAAATATTGTTTTAGCAAATTTTCCAGATTTTCCAAGTGGTAAATGTCCAACTATCTTGTTTTCTTTCTTGACACACAAAGCATATTTGTCAACGGGATTATTAGGCTCTCCTTCGCATTGTAAAGTCTCCCCACTTTTTGGAGTCCACAATGCTTTATAAACGTGGAGCCCCGTAACTTGTGAAGCCAATTCAAATTCTTTTATCATTACAACATTGATTAAATTTTGATCAATTATCATTTTTGCAAGATCCATCTTCTCCTTTTTCTCCTGGTTTGCTTTTCCTTGTTGCCATGCACAAGTAATAATGATAATGTTCACAGGGTGTTCACACAAGAATTTTTAAAAACATTCGAATTGAAATTCGAACATTCGTATTCGAAAAAATGCACGAACAGGTTATTAATAAATCTTTTATACAAGTCGGTATTTGTTTTATTTTCTATTTCAGGCACAATGTAACGTTCAAGACGGTCGTTGGTGAAAGCAATTCTGTTCAACCTGATATGATAGCATCTTGGTTTGAAACCACTTTACTAACATTATTAACTAACTACAAACTAGAAGATATTTACAATGCCGACAAATTTGGTCTCTTCTACCAATGCTTGCCAAATAAAACGTATCACTACAAATCCGAAAAATGCTCTGGGGGTAAAAATAGCAAAGTCCGAATTACCGGGCTTGCAGCTGCCAATGCTGTCGGAGATAAACTACCAATGTTTGTGATTGGTAAATCGAAGAAACCAAGGTGCTTCAAAAATGTAACATCCCTACCCTGCAGGTACAGAGCGCAGAAGAAGAGTTGGATGGACAGCTCTCTTTTTGAAGAGTGGGTGCGAGAAATCAATGCAATGTTTCTAAAAGAAGGTCGAAAGATAGTCTTGATCATCGATAATTGTCCCGCTCACCCTGATGTCGGTGGACTGTCCAACATTAAATTGATTTTCTTACCTCCAAATACAACTTCTTTGTCACAACCGATGGACCAAGGTGTCATAAGATGTCTTAAGTCTCTTTATCGCCAAAAATTGGTCAACATGATGATTCAAAACCTAGAAAAAGGCAAAGATCTTCCAAAAGTTTCAATTCTGCGTGCTCTTCAAATACTTGTTTCGTCGTGGGACAAAGTGAAGAAAGAAACCATCGTAAATTGCTTCAAGAAATCAAAAATTTCCAAGAAAGCTCAACAGAATGCAACTGATGATATTGATGATCCATTTAAACAACTGGAGAAAGATCTCACACAACTGCGTGCCATTGACGATACCATTATTCCTCCTGATCTCTCGGCCCGTGATGTTGTCGATATTGACCAAGATTTGACCACAATCGAAAATCCCGTGACTGATGAAGAAATCCTTGAGTCGGTACGGCCAAGTACAGATGAGAATGACGAGGAGCATGATGAAAATGCCGATGTCATCGAGGTGTTTGATGAGCCAGTGAGCAAGCCAACAAAATCAGAAATAAACACTGCAGTGGAGACTTTACAAAATGCTTGTCTATTCACTGATGATGGAAATGACATGCAACACCTCCTGCTTCGCTTTGAAGATTTGTTTCTTAAAAGTGAAATGAAAAACAAGAAGCAAACTAGTATTTTAAGCTTTTTCGATCAAAAATAATGTATGTAATTGTAATCAACAATAAGTATACATGTACGCAAAATGCTGTTTTCTTTATTATCCATTTCCCTTTTTTGACCAAACAGTTCCTTCAAGTACCCTTAATTCAGGTGAATTTTAATTTGCCCACAGATACTTATGACCGAACTACTGACCCTTGCCCTTTTCTGAAAATTTCAAAAATTTTTGAAAAACTCGTTATCTCGAACTTTTCATGAAATACGCTCGTTATGTCGAACCTCCGCTATCTCGAACGCTCGCTATCTCGAACTTTTCTTTCGGTCCCTTGGGAGTTCGAGATAACGAGCGTCGACTGTATGGCTTTTTGCCGCCTAATAAAGGCCTTACACGTAAATCACGTAGTTTCACGAGCCTGGGCATCTCATCATTTGTCTAGTCCCTTCAGTCTCAATGCACTGCAACGTGCCAAGTCGTTCTCCTTGGCGCCATGGCCTTATATCACCGTCAACTACGCGCATAGCCTTCTTAGGGCTGTAATATGGCCTTTTGCCGCCTAATAAAAGTCTTACACGTAAATCACGTGGTTCCACGAGTCAGGAGCTGTTTGAAAGACTTCTTCTTGGTGTTGAAGTTATTAGTTCATATCCTAATTTAAGCGTAGGGTTAGGATTTTCAGCTGTAGGAATTTTATCCACAAAATGTTCACTACAAATTCTATCATTCCTTGTAGGTTTCCAAACAGTTTTATTAGCATTTCTCGTCTCACTAACTTTATCCACTCATTTTGTTTCTCTTTGTATCTTTAGCTACGAGGACACGGCAACAATTTTCATGCGATTGCAACAAAAAAATTGTTTTGTTGCAATCGCATGAAAATGTTTCACTGTGTCCCCACATCAAATATCCTCATTCTGCAACATTTTTCGCTTAAATTTTTGTTGCTGCAACAAAAAAAAAATTCAAATCAATTTGAATTTTTTTTTTTGTTGCTGCAACAAAATTTCATGTTGCAAATGAGGATAAGGAAAAATTCCTCGTGTCCCCGCACTTTGAGGAGAATTTTTGCAACATTTTTTTATTTTAACCAATCAAATTCGTTTAAAAACTCAAGACAAATCAAAACAAAAGTTTTTCAATCACAACAAATTAGACAAGACTAGACGAGACTTCGAACTAAACCACATAAGACTTCGACATGGCGGAAGATCAAGCGAAGCAAAAACTTTCGGAAGAAGAAAAAAATGAACTTATTAAATTTTAGAACGAAAACAAATCACTGTGGTCTTCCGAAGTCAATTTTCGGAATAAAGAAGAGAAAGCGGAGGTCAAGGAAGAACTAACAAAAGTTTTTGATGGAAAATATACCGAAGCTTTCCTTGATAAGAACTTTCATGCTCTCCGTACTGCTTTCATACGAGAGCGGAAAAAATACCAACAGAAAGAGCCAAAGAAGAAGTGGAAGTTTTTCGATCAACTTTCCTTCTTAACAGAAGAAATTGATAGAGTTGAGAAGAAAGTAACATTTGATATGGAGGAGAAAGAAATGCTAATTGACTTCTTCAATTCCAACCCATCGCTTTGGAACCACCACCTGACCGAGTACCGAGATCGCAATTTGAGGGATTCTCTTTATGAAAAACTAGTACAGCTATTCGATGGGAAGTTTTCAAAAGAAGACATAAAGCGGGAATGGCATAATTTGCAGACAGTTTATAAAAGAGAAAAGGCGAGAGAAGAAGGCTCAAAAGTTTCTGGTTCGGGTTCTTGTGATGTGTATGTCTCGACATGGGAACTCTTTAGTCAAATGGAATTTCTTGACGTCACAGGTGATGTGGATGCATCCTGTACATCACTTGACAATAATGAAGGATTTTGTCAGCCGCCGAAAAAGATCAGGGAGCAAACAAAAACAGCAGAAGACGATGCCAAAGCAGAGTTGTGGAAATCGTTGGCTGCTTCTCTGAAGCCACAAGTAGCACCGCAACAAAATACCGCAAAGATAGAATTATCTGGACGTGCAAATTTATTCGGAAAGGTTGTTGCGGATTCACTGCTTCAATATGAACCCGAAGATTGGTCGTACTTAAAAAAGAAAGTGATGGACGTGTTCTACGACTTCGAACAGCAGAAATTAACTGGTCGTTCAAACTATCAAATTCCACTCTTCAACCCGAATCAGTTCCAAGGAAATCAGTTCCAACAGGGACCATTCCTTAACATGCTCGCCAATGCTTCGACAAGCCAAAATGGACGGTTTGGTCCTTTTTCACCTTCCTCAGCATCATCTGATGCTTCTTAGACACTCAGAAAGGACATGTAATGAACACTTTACGTAGTATATTTTTTACAAATAAACCTTTTACAACTATAGCAAAAAACTGATAAAACCTTTCTCGTTTAGTCCAGTATTCACTTGTTGTTTCATTTTATTCCCTTAGACATCAAGTCTCGCACAACGCCACTGCAACGGAACACATCCCTCATTGTAGAAATATGCATTAAATTCCTCTCTGATTGCTTTCGCCTCGTGAGTAGCGTTACTAGCTTTATTTAATGACAAAGAATTCCATGATTCAGTTGGTGGGTCTCTTCGCCAAGATTCCTCTATTATTTCTCCCGTTGTCACATCTTCACTGTCAACAAATCCTTAGGAATATACACTTTTCCGTAGGTGGAATCCTTCCGTAGCCAATTATGAAGCGTTATGGCAGCAATTGCGATGGTTTTAACCTTTTCTGGTTTCAGTGAGAATGGGCGTCTAAACACTCTCCAACGATTGGCTAAAATACCAAATCCATTTTCAGAAATGCGTCGCATCCTGGAAAGTCGGTAATTGAACACACGTTTTTCGGAGGTCAAACCTTTCTGAGGGTATGGTTTCATCATAAAAGTAGAGAGGGGAATAGCATCGTCACCTGTACATACATATGGTACTTTTCTAAGACGACCAGGAAGTGCTGATGGTTATGGCAAATTAAGTGCGCCGGACTCTAGGGCAAGTTTCAAGGAACTTTGGGACCAATTCCCGCCATCTGAATTTCTGCCATTCATCCCTACATCAGCGAAAAGGAATTCGTATTCTGGTCCAATCATTCCCATCAAAATTATACTATCACTCCCTTTGTAATTTCTATAATGCGAGCCAGAGTTTTTTGGTTGCTGTATAGCAATGTGTTTTTCGTCGACACCACCTAATCCATTTGGAAAATTCCATCGATGATAAAACTTTTTTGCAATTTCCATCCATTCTTCTGTTGTTTCCGGTGTTTTAAAGTTATTTTTTCCCAAAGCTTCAGCGATAGCACTACACACTTCCTGAACTATATAAGATATTGCTTTCTTACTGATCCGGAATTGATACTCTAAAGATCGTGTCCACTTTGTCTGCAAGAGAAATTGGAAATCCTTAGTTACGAAAATAAAGACGAACTTTTAAACAAAAGGTCGGAGATCGTTTCAAAATGCCGCCATATGAACAAATATCTATTGGCCAATTATAAGTCAAAAGACTGATAATGACATTTTAACACTTTTTTTATTGTAAATCACTGATTTTATTGCACGTTTTACAGCCTCAATTAATTTTGTTATACTTATAGGAATTTAGATCAGTTGAATTTATTTTACAGCTGAGGATTGTATAGTGAATACATGAAACTCTGAGTACTGTAAAAGCTCAGTTTACTTTATTACCCTTGTTATATGGCTCCTGTGATTTAATGTTATAGTCGAGCACTGTTTTGAGGATAGCATTACGCATCTGTATTGAATATAAACAGCTCCTGGATTTATCTTGTCGAGCACTTTGTTTTGCTTTCATCAATGGAGAAAATAAACCTTGCTTACTCCTTGAAGAACATACCGATTCCTGATAAAAATTCTTACAAGACTAAATTAATTGATAAAATCGAAGCAGTTATAAAACGTATGCGCTGGAAAATGTACTGGATTAACAACAGGGACGGAAATACAATTCCACAAGCAGAAACCTTCGGATTTAAAAGTAAGAACACTCCTCCACCTTGTACCGAACTGGAAAACTTCGAATCAGATTTACTGGACCTATTTGAAAACATCGAATTTCGTAACACACATGACACCTTCCAACGAAAACTGAAAAAGGACATTTCAAGCATTCGCAAATCAAACAAGGTTTACGTTTTTGCTGATAAGACTTCAAACATTTACACGATGGCACCAGACCTCCACGAAAAGCTATTGAAAAAAAACGTCACCAAAACGTACAAAAAAGCACCGCCCCTTCTCGAAAAAGCGATCAACTCCGAAGCAAAAGAAATTGCATCTTCTTACAAAATAGACAATTGCGCTGAAAAACTCGCAAAATCTCCTGCATTATATCCTTGAAAGATCACAAAGAAAACTTTCATCAAAAACATCCTTGTCGTCTTATAAACCCATGTAAAAGTGAACTTGGTGCCATTAGCAAATCGATTTTGGACCGAATTAATTCAGACCTACGAAACTTACTTCATGTTAACCAGTGGAAAAACACCGACCAGGTATTGGATTGGTTTTCTTTATTGCACAACAAACAAACCTGTACTTTCATCCAGCTTGATATCAAAGAATTTTACCCATCAATTACAAACAACATTCTAGACGAGGCATTACGCTTTGCAAAGGAACACACTACGATATCAGACAAAGAAATAAGAACTATCTTACACTGCCGAAAGTCACTTTTGTTTTTCAATGAAGAGCCATGGAAGAAAAAAGATATACATGGATGCTTTGACGTTACGATGGGAAGCTTTGATGGAGCCGAAATTTGTGAGTTAGTTGGCATTCTTATTCTGCAAAAGCTCTCTTCAATCGTGAGAAAAGACGACATCGGCTTATACCGTGATGACGGATTATTAGTATTAAGAAACTCAAGAGGTAGATCAACAGACACCAAACGTAAAAAAATAATCGAAACCTTCAAAACGATCGGATTCGACATCGAGATTCAAACTAACCTAAAAAGAGTAGACTTCCTCGACGTTACACTTGATTTAGATTCAGAAACTTTCAAACCCTACAAAAAGCCAAACGATCAGCTTCAATACGTCCACATTTTATCTAACCATCCAAAAAATATTTTGAAACAACTACCAATATCAATCAACGATAGGCTTGTCAAAAATTCGTCAAACGAACAAGTTTTTGACCAAGCCAAACCGGAATACGAAGAAGCCCTCCGAAAAAGCGGATACAAAAACCTGAACTTGTCCTTCAATAAAAAGGAACCCAATCGGATTGGCAGAAATAGGAAACGAAACGTGATATGGTTTAACCCACCCTTCAATAAAAATGTTGTTAACGACGTCGGGAGATCCTTTCTGAAACTAATTAAGAAGCACTTTACAAAAGAAAACAACCTTCAAAAAGTTTTCAATAAGAATAACGTTAAAGTCAGCTACAGTTGTACAGAAAACGTGAAGTCCATCATTAATTCACATAACAAAAAAGTTTCTTCAAAACAAATAATCGATACACCAACATGCAATTGCAGAGTTAAAAGAACGTGCCCTCTACAAGGAAAATGCAGAGTTCAGTCTGTCATCTACAAATGCGAAGTCACCGCTCAAAACCAACCAAAAAAGGCCTACATCGGGTTAACTGAGAAAGAGTTCAAAGAACGCTACGGTGGGCACAAATTATCTTTCAACAACAAAAAGTACATGAACAGTACCACGCTGTCCACTTACATCTGGCAGTTAAAGGACCAAAATATCACGCCGGAGTTAAACTGGTCGATCGTAAAACGTGTGAGAAGTTACTCGAACAAAAGCAAATCGTGTCCACTTTGTCTGCAAGAGAAATTGGAAATCCTTAGTTACGAAAATAAAAACGAACTTTTAAACAAAAGGTCGGAGATCGTTTCAAAATGCCGCCATATGAACAAATATCTATTGGCCAATTATAAGTCAAAAGACTGATAATGACATTTTAACACTTTTTTTATTGTAAATTACTGATTTTATTGCACGTTTTACAGCCTCAATTAATTTTGTTATACTTATAGGAATTTAGATCAGTTGAATTTATTTTACAGCTGAGGATTGTATAGTGAATACATGAAACTCTGAGTACTGTAAAAGCTCAGTTTACTTTATTACCCTTGTTACTCTAAAGATCTAAATGATTCACCGCTTGCAAGATATCTTAATGTGATACAGCACATTTCCTCTGGTTTTATGCATTCTCTCATGTTGGTATCTTGCTTATGCAAAACTGGAGCAAGTAGATGGACCAGTTCATCAAAATGGCCAACGTCCATCCTTACATATCCTTTGAATCCTTCTAGATCTTCTTCCTTTAATTCTTTGAACAAGGTGTGAAAGGCTCCATCGACCTTTCTACGTTGTAACCATGGCCTTGTCCAAATAGATCGTTTGGATTGTTTTTTCTTTGTTTCTTCTTCATCAAAAAGAAGTGCAATAGAAGCGATTATTATACTTCGATCAACTGCGACGGCCATCATTAATCACTGTCACACATGTTTTGGTTTCATTTTCATAAATTTTGTTTCATGTGCTGGAACTCATGCGACATGGAAACAACTTTGCATGCGATTGCAACAAATTTTTTTTGTTGCAATCGCGCATGAAAATTGTTGCCGTCCCCAGGAAAACAAAACATGTGAAATGGCTGAGGGCATCCACAGTCAGTATTCAGCTTTCCTTCGTGAATCATACAAGATTCCTTCTTCCACTTGTCAATACGTCTCGTATTATTCGTACAACCAACAACAGCGCAGTTTACAGGACACATAATGAGATTATATTTATTTTGTTTATCTTTTTTATGTCTTTCATTCACTAAAACACCATTACTATAACTTGAAAATTACCGTTTTGTCCATGCTAAACTAGTGTCCAGTTCCTATACCGCGCTACGGCTTGAAAAAGGCCGGATTGGTGTATGTGTATATTTAAGTAAAATGGCAAATCGTTTGTTAAAAGGGTTTGGTAAATTTTCACGAAAGCATCAAGAATTCTCAGTTCTTTTCCGTCAGGTAAGTCATTGTGCATAAATCATAGCTAGACAGCTATAGAGATAGCTAACCTTTGATTTGTGCACACTAGCTACCTACAATCTTGGTCAAAATATGTTGAGAATAAGACCACTAATTTTGAAGTTCACCACCATAATTGTGTAGGCTTCTTCTGTATTAGTTTCACACTTTTATACTTGTCAAAGTTCAGAGCGACTTTAGGACTTCGGATCTTATGCTATTTGGTTTAAGTCTAAACTCTCGTTTTCTAATCACATGCCCATGCTTTTGTGAAAACCCTGCATTTATAATGGCAAATTTGCTTGTGTAATACAAGTTATAATTTGTGGGGGAAAAACGCAGTTTCTGCTTTTAAAAAAAATTGTAATTTCGTAACATTGCTTTTTCTTAACCAAATTTTTAAGCTTTGTAATATAAGTCCAACATCATTTTATCCCTTTAGTTCTCTTAAGTGTTCTAGAAAAAAAGATCAGAGAGGAGATTATATAATACTAATTATATAATTGCTATTTTTTACTTCATTTCATTTTACTCTGCACATCATTTTAGTCCTCGATATTCTACGCTGATGGTCTTTACCTCAACGCACTTAGTATAGCAGTGTAGCAGAATCATAGACCTCTGAAGTCTTTAGCAGTCGCAATTTGAGATTGGATCTTGTCACCCCTAGTAAAAATGTTATTAAAGTGAAGGATACATATAAATGTCAAGAAACGGCTTGTCAATCTCGTTCCCAGGGTTGTTTTTGACTTTTTGATATAGGACGCCATGTAAAAGAATGAACATCGTCCCAAAATTAAAAGTAAAAAAGTTATATATGGGAAAAAGGAGACGGCTTGTTACTAAACAGGAATGTGCATACAAAAAAGTCTTGTAAGAAGTTATATTATATAAACTAGTCGATAAAGCCCGTGGAAAAATCCACTTAGGCAAAACAACAATAGAAAATAGGCTGTTTTCGATTTTTTTGCTGAGTCAGCAGTACAGATACAAAAAACATTTGGTAAAAATTAGTTCATTTGTTGCCTGTAATAAGTAGAGGTTGAAACGCTGGTCAAAATAATGTATAGAATCGTGTGCTTTTGGCAAATGCCTAACAAGATATAAGGGTTTAAATATTTTGTTGACGTCATCAAAGTCTTGTCAAAACACAAAATTTTTTTATATTGTATAGATCTTGGAACGCTGATCAAGAAAATGTATAGGATCATGTACTTATGACAAATGGTTGCAGAGATTTTAGGGTTTAAAGGTTTTTTGATGACGTCCATTCCGAAACAGATTTGGGGACCCAGGTTTGGGAAAATTACCCAAATTAGTCCTAGGTGGTCCCTAGTTATCCACACGGTGAAAAATCATTCACGTCACCACCTCGTTTCCAAGTTATTTGGCCTCAAGGTTTTCAGTGCATTGTAATGGCTTCACTAATGTTAATATACTTTTTAAGAGATGATTTTCTGATTTAGAATTTTTAGCCACAATATTATTAAAAATTTTATTGTGCACTTTTTTTTAATGAAATCCAATAAAATCTGTTTTGCAGGGGGTTATTTTATTGCTAAGTTTTTGTCAGTATCGGTATAACGGGGGATTGTTTCACACAGATTTATAATTCTTTGCTTGGTATATGAAGATATGTAAGGTGCCATTACAATTTTTTTTAAATTTTACAATTTTTTCTTCTTTAAATTTTTATGACATAAGCACATGCATGCTCGATAATCAATTTATTGTTCTTTATACATAACATGTGGTGTATAATTTAGCTGGTATCAAAAATACAAAGTAAAATAATGAAATACACACTCAGAAGAAAAAACTCAAAAGAACTCAAAAGAATTCCTTTCAAGTTATTACAATTTTTTAACTGTTTTAATTAAAACAATTGTCATTTTTTTCAACCAATTATTTAACAATCTTAAGAATTATTCAAGGCTCAAAATGTCGATTTTTAACCAACAAAAAAGAATGATTCTTATATAAAAATGTGTGTAAACTAACAACGTTTTACGCCTCCAGTTAAACCAGGCCCGGTCAGGAAAATTTAACCCGGCGAGCGCTAAATCGCTCACATAAATTAGTCTGGGTGAGCGATCCACGTGCGATCACAAAAGCTCGTCCAAATTAATTTGCATGAGTGGTCCAAAAGTTTAAAATATGTTATTTCTTGTTTA
Source organism: Hydractinia symbiolongicarpus (assembly GCF_029227915.1). Taxonomy (NCBI): domain Eukaryota; kingdom Metazoa; phylum Cnidaria; class Hydrozoa; order Anthoathecata; family Hydractiniidae; genus Hydractinia; species Hydractinia symbiolongicarpus. The sequence goes on from NC_079877.1 coordinate 21,081,433, forward strand.
AATGCCTATTTAAATAGCTATTTTAGTGTTAGTCCCTTTTCTCGTTGTTTTATTGTATTGCATAACGAAAAATGTGTGTTCTTTTTACCGCCATATTGAATATGTTTACTTATGATTTCAGTGTAATAAAAGTTGGCACGGCAAACTATAATTACCAAGGTGGATGGGAAAATAATGGGAATTTCTAGAAGACTAAAAGGAGGGATAATGTTAACAAAACTTAAGTCATTTAAAACAAATTTTTTTGTTCATGTTCAAGGTCTACTCTGAATCAGAAAATACAACGCTGCTGTCATCATCGTCACTGTTGCTGTCTTCGTTATCTGACGACAAAATCGTGGTTACGTCAAACGAGCTAGAGCAGGACTTCTTATGTGGTGGTTCCCATGTTATGCATTTCACTTTGTGACGCTTTTCGAGATATTTTATTACAGCCATTTCTGTAATCTCCTCTCTTTCTTTTTCTGTCCAAATCTTGTTATTTAAATTGATGCACAAAAGATTCTCCATGGTGACGTGGCTCATACTTAACCTCCTATTGGATAAAAAAAGTGTGAGTAGGCTAAATGCTCTCTCCACCGTAGAGTTTGACGCTGAAAGGCACAAAACTAACTCAGCACAAGTTTGGAAACTCAGTACTTTTAAAGGCTAGCACTGTTTTCCAAACACTTAATGGCTCTTCCCCAGAATGGTTGGATTTTACAGAGCTTCTTAAAGAATGCCATTCACGAATTGCACCACATGAAATTCACCATAGTTTTGCCGTCAGCCTCTTTAGTTTTATAACCAATAATGTCATCTTTACCCGATTTTTTAAATGTAGAAATCTCAACCATATTTCCGACATTTTTTTTTAACTCATTTTTGCCGAAAAAAACGTGTGCTTCTTCTATTCAATAAAATAGGATAATATAAAGTGAATGTATAATGGCCTAAACAGTTTCACCTGTTCCCACTGGAGTAAAAAATTTGAAAGTGACAGCTAAAACAACTTTAACACCTTCATAAAAAATTGAAAGAAGTGTTACATTTTTAAAACATAAAAAAATCTGATCTTTTGATTTGGGCCGAAACATTTTTAACGATCGACACCAAAAGTAGAAAAAAGAAGTATCGCATGGATAAAAAAATATGAATAATATTTTATCAAGTGAAGGTATATCAACTTAAAAATTATACGAACCTCTCTACTTAAAAACGTCTTTTTCGAACTTTTTATATATTATTAGTAATCTAAAAAAATTAAAAAGAACAGAAAAGATATAAAAGAGTATGGGGACGAAATTGGCTCAGCAAAATATTTAGTTTCGATTCACGATCATATGAATGAAACTTTGACGTCATTAAAAGAAAAAGTTAATTTATTTGTAGCAAACAATGCACCTGTTTTTTACAACTAATAAGAAAGTTTTATGTGCCACATGCACGTGCTTGATCTGTAAAATAAAACTAAAAATACTCCAGCCGCCGCTGATCAAAGATATCAACAAAAAGTACTCGCTACACGTTGCATTACGTCTTTAAAAAATCCTTGATAAAGTAGTCCTACGCAAGCGATAAATCGCACGCGTCTCCTGACCGGGCCTGTTAAACCCAGCGAAAAAAATATTTAATTTACTCTTTATTATTTTCGTCGAAAGTCGGGCAACTTTATTTAATTTCATTTAATTATTATTTCTAAATTATCATAGAAAAAAAGAAACTCTTTAAAGCATTGCTTTGTTTTGTTTCAAGTTCAGCATTTAATTTAAAATAAGTTTTATAATGCAATTTACATCATTGAGTAATACTACACAATAGATCGAGCCTATTGTGACATCCTGATAGATGCGATATGATTCAGTTCTATCGAGACAAAAATATGCTCAAAAAGCTATCGTGTATCATAGGCGCACGATAGAGGGTTGCGATGTTAAATTTTATACAAATGATAAATTATCAATATACTTGCATTTATCCATTGTTAAGCGTCTCTAGAAAGTCTTGATTGTGTTAACCATTTTCTTCTTTAGTTGATGGTTACCCTCGCCTTCAAATATGCTGTTTGAGTTCTGACCACAACATTTCAATGGGATTCAGGTCTGGGCTCTCTGCTGGAATAGGGCAATAATTGATGTTATTGTCTTTCCTAAACTCCATAGCTAAAATAGATGTGTGCTTTGGGTCGTTGTCCTGCTGGAAATGATTTCCTTCCAGGTACAGACCTTGAAGTGACAGCTTTAAGCAGTTTTTCTGGGATCTCCCAAACAAAAAGTCCCCAAAAATTAATTTTCAAATTTAATTTTCAAATTTTTTTTAGGTTCAGAGTGTTTTTTTAAACAACGTGTAATTTTTCCTTATTTGGTCTATACATGGTCAATAAAATTAAAATTTTTATTTTAATAAAGCAGGCTTTTTCAGGAGAGGCGTTCGATCGCACGCGCGCGCCTTGACACACACCTAAATTGTTTCAGGCATGTGCTTAATAGCACGCCTGAAAAATAAATACTGAGTTTTGAAAATCAACCTATAAAATCCATTTTGTAGCATGCGATGGCAGCCCTCAAATAATTTTTGGAGACTCATCAGACATCCGCCACATCAGACATGTCCGTAGCTCGTTTCGAACTTTTGTCAGACAAAACGTCTGATAGATTTCCGTCTTAGTCGGACACTTTCAAATCTCAGAATTATTGAATAGTTCTGGTCCTTTTAATCCACGAGCAAGCCTATTCATAGCCAACCTGACCATTCTAGCTAATTCACCGACTCCTGACTTAGTTAAAAGAACTACGTAGACATAAATCTCTTTTGCCTGGCCCCTTCGTTGTTGGTAACCAGGTCTTACACAAGAAATCCAGCTATGCGGTTCTTAACTAATGCGGAGGTGAACGCCGACGGAGCACGGGTAAAGCAAGTCTGCAAAACTGCACTTACAGGCAGAACAGACATTTTATCATATATTTAATTGTAGATAATTTCTTCATTTGATAAAACAATTGAAAACCATAGCAGGTCCGAATTCAATTGAGTTTTTCTTTATGCCGTAAATGTTATTTTTATTCAAACAATTTTAAAAATGAAACCCAAGCGAAGCATATTTTTTCCTATTTGCTTGTGATGACCTGAAAAATAAACAATAAATTTATAAAAATGACAATATAGTCATGCATGCTATTTCGGCCATATAGAAAACGGACATGTAGAAAATGGAAAACGAATGTTAAGCCGAGAATGATGATGATGATGAGAAAAGAAAGTTAAAATTAAGAGAGTCGATATACGTAGACGCTCGATCATCGTGCTTGGGGTTCACGATGCAAAACGTCCCCCACTTTTCTACTGCAAAATGAATGCACAACAAAGATTAACCTCGGAGACCGTATCGCATGCGTAACATCCTTTGCATGTGCGTTTTACATCGCACGCGTTACTTGATTTGCACTTGCGAATCATCGCACACCTCAATTATTTCTGAAAAAGCCTGAATAAAGTCAGTTTTTTATAAAATCTTGCAAAGATGTGTCGTAGTCATTTCTAGTGTTTTCAATGAATTACAAGGATAAATGTTATATAGAAACATATTTATATAACATTTTTCCTTGTGTGTGTAACCTTTTTCCCTTGTGTGTAATATGTTTTGCTGAGTATAGAATTTTGTTTATTTAGTGGAGATATTTCGTCATCCCAGCACAACCAAAGGTACTTCAGAAATTATATTTCATTAGTACAATTTCTGTTCTACAGAACAAAGACTTGCAACAAAGAATCTAATTTTCTATTAAATTTATTTTAGCCATTTGACAAAGTCCTTATTGCTAACAGAGGGGAGATTGCATGTCGGGTAACTTTATTATGTTTTTGTAGTTGTTAATCCATGGTAGATTATAGTTTATTAATGTATTCAGGGTTCGAATGAACGCCTATAAAGTGATTCGTGATAATTAGTGATTTGCTTAGGACAGTGATTCCGAGAGGCGCCTCCATGGTGGGCACCAAGGAAATTTTTTTTGAAATATAGGTGTCTAGATTGGCGGAAAATTCACTTGCGGCAAATTTATATTGGTGTTGGATTTATTTAAAAAACACTATTTTTACAGTGTTATTTTCTTCGTTTGTTTTCAATAGCGTGTTGAAGCTAACATTGAGATTACATGCTAACACTTTAAGTCCTGGCGTTTGGTTGATTTACGATCAAATCAGCAACCCCATTTGGAACCATGCCACAGGGACCTGACACTCTGAAGAGCCAGACAAGTCTAAACTGATTTGCGTTATATTCAACTCAACTGCGGGAAAGTGCGCACCAACGCAAGCTATATATGATAGCCAGAACGAAGGAGCAATTGCCTTACGACGGAGTCGTAACTTTCAAGGAATTCTCTTTCTTCTGAACAAACAAACAAACCAATGTCACTTCTGAGAAATGATTTTCAAGTAATTGTTAATAAAATTTTTTTACAATCCGTCTTTTGTGAAATCACCTTTAGCACATGGTTTTCTTAAGCTTGTGACTGGTATAACGAAACATCCAGTCTAAAAATACAGAAGGAAAAATTCAGTTGTCGGCAGAATGTTTTCCCATGTAAACAAACATGGTAGGCTTACGCGACACTTTCTTAATTCGACGATCATTTTTAGGGAAGAACTTCCGAAAAAATACAGAGAGACCTCACTTTCCAGCGGAAAAATTATGTATGATGTCAATGTTTAAGTACACAAGGACATTGTGGTTCGTGATTTTATTATAATTTAAAAAAAAATTTTCGTGAAATTATGAAAATGGTTCGGGATTCATGAATCACGAATTGTTAATTCGTACCCTGGCATTGTTCAATCATGTATACATGCAAGTGTTTGAAGTGCAAAACTTATATTTGAATACCATATCTTCTAACCTGGATCCTCAAAGGTTTTTAAAGTAACTAGCAGTGTAGACCATTTTGTGAGAGGCGTGCAATCGCACGCGCACGCCCCCACACACGCTCAGATTTGTTTAGGAGTGCGATTAATCGCACATGTAAATCTTTGTTTTCTTTATGGCTGCGAATTATCGTAACTACGAAAAAAGCGAAATAAATCCGAGAATGATTTAAGAAGGCTTTGCAACTCTTATCGTTAACTTAAATTTTTTTCATGTACGTAGAAAATTACGTAGTTAAAATGAATATTTGTATAAATTTGCTAATTATTTTAATTCAAAGTGATCTAATGAAGTTAAAATAGAAAAGTAAATAAATTAATAACAAGAAAGTGAGAGGTGCTATTAAGGCGTGAGTATACAAAAAAGGTGTGATATTTTAAAATGCTATTAATTCATTAAAACTTTATTTTTATACATCAATGTATATATTTTTAGAAAGCTTGTATGATTTCCTATATAATGGTATAAAAAATTATTAAGAAAAAATAAAGTTTAAGGTTTAATAGACACGAATAAGAAATGACCCCTCTCCTACAAATGAGATCCCATTTACAAAACTACTAGGTTTTCATGTTTGCTGTTTGCTTTTTTGGGTTCACAAAACATTAATCTAAAAACGATTGTTAAATTTTTTCTTAACATTTTTTACTTTTGGAGATATTTAGTATTACATTTTTATCCACAATTTTTAAACTCTAATTGTCGGAAAACTCATTATAACTCGCCTTCTACTTAAACTCACAAAATAAATAAAAAATCGTTTTTAGATCAAACATTCCTCTCCACGCTAGAGGTGCTGTACACCCCAGAGCCTTTATAGTTTTGTAAAAGAGGTTTAAAACGTAAGAAGTACTCTCTTAAAAAATGAACGCTGTGAAAATGAGGTTTAAAGTTTTTACAGAATAGTTATACTTCTGCATAAATAATTGGTCACTATGGAACGACTATTAGCTAACAGGTTTTTTTAACATCTTTTTATGACGCATGTGTTTGCTCACATTCGCAATCACACACACAATCACAAACAAAAACAAATTTTAGAAACAAAAATCACAAAAAACCTGATGACTTTGAAAAGTATATTCTTATGGCAAATGTTGTAGAAAAACTTTTTTAAAAAAATCTTTCAACTACATACAAAAATCGTTTTCTTCTTGGAGGCCACTATTATTATAACCTTGAGTAGTAAAAATTAATACCCACGATGATTGTGTTTGATTAAATATTTGATCTTATCACATAGTAAAAAACTGATTTATGACAATTTTTTTTTTATTTTTGGAAAATACACTCTAACTTAAATACATTTTTTTGAAAATATTTTTGCACTATTAGAAAGATCAGATTTTTTCCTATCCAATCACTGTAAAAAAATTTTTTTTAAAAAAAATCGATTTTTATCCTATACTCACATTACGATGTTCAACACTTTCAGAAGAATGTGAAAAGTTGAATGTGCAACTAAAATTTAGTTACAGCGAATATTGAAGTAAGTTTTTTAACTAGCTAGCCAAGAATTCGGCTTTTTGGTTACTCAGTCAATTTTTATATTGACTGAGTAACCAAAAAGCTGAAGGAAAGAATCTGAAAATAAGGGGCATTTGTTATATATTTGTCGTCCTGTATTTGGTATAAATTTTTGATAAAACTGGATAACAAAACATCGTTTTTTTATCGACAATGTAGCAGCTAGCTAGTCAACTAGTATGTTGAAGAAGCATCTAAACAAACTGTTGCTGAATTTGGTTATTTTAACAGCTAAACTTGACATTGTTTTTGTTTCTATGCTATGAAAATGTTTTTTTAATAAATGTATTGTAGGACATGATAATAATCATTTCAAATGGTTCTTGAAACTTGTTTTTTCGTGCTTGTTTACATTTTAAGCTACCATTTTTCTTGAAGACGGGCAATACCGCAAAATATTGGCCCGTCGTCAAGAACGCTAAACCAATCAGAATGCCTAAAAACCTGTATTGCCCACTTGCGAAATCCAGAGGGTTAACAAATGTCAATAACACCTAAAATGATACCTGCCTTACTGCTCTATTACCAGAAATTAAATTTTAATTGTGTTCTTTATGTCATTTGTTCTGTTCAGTGGCGTTTTTGTGATTTTATCATTCAAGCTTTATATATTTATAATTATAATTCAGAGAAATACAGTTCAAAAATAACTAAAACAAAATAAGTTAAAAATAAAAAAAAATTTAATTGTAACGGAATATTATTTTAGTAAGGAATTTTATGATCCATCCTTAACATTGAAATGTTAAATATTGTTATTAGCCACGCTTCAACTATCCGTAACTTAATTTACAATAAATGTTGTTTGTCCCACAAATACTTACAAAGGTTAATTAATGACTTTATTGCAATTTTTCGTACCGTGGGTTCAAATTCCTGGCTGTGAACTTACGCCAAAATTATAGCCCCTGCGGCGAAGGGGGTTAAGGAAGTTTTTTCTTAATTTCAATTCTCGAAATTCCATTTTTTGAGACTGCACACGCAGAATTATACCTAAAATCTTACAAAATGGCGTTGCAGTGTATTTGAAATCTGCAAAGAAAATGTCACATCTTGCATCAAAATCATTGTTTGTGCATTCAAGAAAATGAACATTTTTAACAAAGCTACATAGCAGGCAAGCTTTCTAGTTTTTACTATTAATAACTGAGGGATTCAAAAATTTACTACTGGATTATAACTTAGTTCCAATGTACAGGATTGCTGCTAAAAATTAACAATATCTACAGGGTAAGTTCATAGCTAGTAAAAAATCTTTTCTAACCAAATAACTAACAACCACTGATCTTTTCTATTTTATTCTAAAATGAAATTAAAACCACCTAGTTGGAACGATTTTACCACAAAAAAGAGAGAACCTAATTTTATGGTACTGAAAATATTTTTTTGAATTTAAACAAGTTTGGTTGGACTTTTTGCTTCGGGATCTTTCCACGCAGAACAGAAAAATCAAAAATAATACCAATGTTTTTTTTATATTTCTTTTTTAACCCTACTAGGGGGAGGCATAAAGTATACACAAACTTCACTGGGCATATCTTCGTTCTATGTGTAACTGAGTGTTGAAATTTTGTAAAAATTTTTAATTTTATTTGGGGTTGTAATGAAAAATATGTTTTTTAGAAAAATTTATCGGAAAAGAAACTAATTTTTGGTAAATTTTGAAAAATGCTGACATCTATTAAAAAGTGTTGTAAGAGGTTGTATTGGTTATTAAAAACAAACTAGTATAATGTGTAAAATCTATTAGACATAACAAATATTAACGGTTCTAAATGGCTTTAAATGGGGAGGCATTAACTGTACCTGTATAACAAAAAGCAATTGAGTAATAACCTATATGAGCGTACTCCTGTACCTCATCGTCCAATTTAATGCTGGCCCTAACTGGCGTTAATTTTTGGAGGGTGCAGAATTAGGGCCGTTAGTAAGTGCTGGCATAAAATAGGCTAAAAAATGGAGAAAAATAGGGCAAAAGCAGTGGTAATTGAGCGACGACAATTAGTGGCTTCGACATGTAGTTAGGGGTCAATTTATTAAGACTCCGCTTACAGTAAGCGTGTATTTGACTGTATGTTTTATTTTTGTACCTTTGTGTTTTATCATTAACCTTGACCCTTCCCAAGAGGTCTTTGTCTACTTCTGGTATTGCATCTGGTAGTACAAAAGTTGTTTTTTGGTCAAACATTAGCTTGGCTGGTGATACTTCCATTGGGGTAAGTGATGTGTTTCTGTAAGCAAATAAATAATGATAAATCGCAACTGTCCTTTCGGTTTGCTCAATGCAGCCAATTTGTGAAATTTTTTTAAACAATCTCATGAATGTCTCGGCAGGCCCGTTTGCTTTTGGTCAGAAGGATGTTACACATCTGCGTTTGATTCTTGACTTAAAGAAATCGGGTAACTCTTTTGAGGTGAAGGGCAGACCATTATCAGAGACTACAGTTAAAGGATTTCTGTAAGTTGCAAACATCTTTGCAATGCACGATATCAGTAATTTTGTTGATGTGAATCGCGTGAACTTGATCTCTAGATATCTTGATGTTTCGTGTATTGCAATGAAGATATACTGACCATTAGGAAACGGGCCAATATACAGTGCCAATCGCGAGTAAAGCTACACATTTTCCAGAGTAAGAGTACAAAAATTAAATAGTGAGAGTGCGAGTAATGTACTCCCGAGTACAACGTGAGTACAATTAAAATATTACTCGCATTTTTGTTAATCATACTCTCAATGATAAATTTATTTTTACTCGCGAGTGTACTTACACAAGTACAGTTTTTAAAGTCAAATACATTTTATTAACACAACGTAATTACGCGCGTGAACACATTTAATTTTTTTGCCAGAGATATTAAATTGTAAGCTTTTAAAAAAATTAAGTTAAAAAAATTAAACTTTTCCTTTAAATAGTGAAAAAGATTTTGTTTAGAAAGTAAAACAACTTAAAAAAAAATTTAGACACAGAGAGTGAGATTACATGTTGTTTTTTTTTAAATGTTTTTTTTTCACACATTCATAGAAATGTGTGATTCGGTATGGGCTGCGTTCTGTCATGGTGGTAACAAAAAACTTAAAAGGGGCGTGAATAGTATCAAAATCAAAGCCACCACAAATACCGCGCTATATTGACTAAAAGTTTTTGTTTATGTATTGTGTTTTTGTGTATAGCAGCGTTTTTTTTTTGTTTTCTTATTATCCTGTTGCTTTATATAGTCTATATTATAATGCCCGTATACATCTGTCTGTCACGCAAAATGGTAGCTTAGCTGCGCAATAGCAAGAAGCACGCAATGCGGCATAAAAAGGACGGGCGAACCAGTGGATTTTCCACGGGCTAACAATAATGAAAGCCTTTTTATTCTAGCTAAAATTATATAGTCTGTACCCTGATCTACGTTTCAAGATCATCGCAAACATTGAGAATAAAAAAGAGACAAAACAAACAACAACAAAAGTGTAGTCAAATAAATGTATTAGTTGTTAAAATCAGAGTACCTATATTATAACACCCGTATATGTCTGTCCGTCGCACAAAATGGCTACCAATATTCCTTTGATCTTTCCGCAATTTTTAAAAATCCGGGGGTTGTTTAATCGAAAATCTTATTATTGATTAAAATATATTTGAGAAATGAATTTATTTCCTTAAATAATTTAATTATTTTAATTTACAAACCTTAATTAAATAAATAAATTAGGCTATTGAAACGAACGCATTATTTAAATACGCCATTTCTAATAATAATTACCCCCGTGATCTCAATCGCCAATTCCGCTCGGGAGCCACAGAAAACAAATAGGACAGTTGTACTGACAGTTTTATTACTTTGTTTTGATTGCTTGCACGCAGTATACCAATCAAAACGCCTAATTCTTTGAAACACCAATCCAAGATTTTTGCAGCCTGGGGATGCCAACAAAGGAACATGATGACAGATGCCATTTTGGTTTTGAAAGTGGTCGTAGCCAGTGCTGGGTTTAAGGTCTGTTTGACCTTTTTTGTCATTTAAAAGCTTTTTATTTTGTGATATTTGTTATTTATATGTTCTGTTAAAATAAATATATTGTCACGTTTTTTAGCCATGTACAAATCTTAAACACACCATTTTTTTATTTTTGGCTGGGAATGAAGATTTTTTAGAATCATTCTACAGCCAGCTAGCTATAGCTACCCTTACCTATTACTACTCAGTTTGGTATAACAGCTTTTTAACCTAGCTAATATTATTTATTTTTATGTCGAAGTTGTGTTTATCTTGCTCCCCTTAGCTCCCTCTGGATAAAAAGTGAAAGAAGCCAAATGCATTATTTGGCTTCAACACAATTCTTAATTCTTTTTCTGAATAAATGCAGTTAGGCAGCTACCACTTTTATTACTGTTAATGAAAACTTTTGCTGCAAAATAAAATTCCTGAGTATTTTTTTAACTTAACAAGATAACAGCAGGCGGTTTCTTGACTTTTTTTTAACCAAAGTCACGATAAAGTTTTTTTAAAAATTGTGTTACGCCTATATACTCATGTGCGACATGGTTTATCTGTACTAAGCGCTCAGTCCAGTGTTAACAACGGCTGTTGTGTTTCTGTTTAACTGAAGTTGCGGTAACGTTTTTCTCAGAAAAGGCTATCACACCTATATGGATATGTCACATTGTTTACCTGTACTAAGCACTCAGCTTGAAATAACATTTCTTTTGACTTTCACAGGAAGCATTCTCCGAAAAAGTTAAATTCTGGTGTTTAACGCCGAGTAACACTTGTGGCTTAATCTGGCGTTTTAACAGAGTCTATCCTGCGTCATAATTAATTTGTTAAGGTTTACTAATTTTTTTTGCTATGACGAGGTAACAACAGGTTGTAAACTGTGCGAAAAGGGTATTAAGCAAAAACACATGTGCAACACGGTTTACCTGTACTAAATGCTCAGTCTATTGTTAACGCAAGCTGTTTCCTCTGTTTCTGTTAAACCGAAGTTGCGATAAAGTTTTTTTTTTGGAAAAACGTATTATAACTACATGAATACGCACTATTGTTTACCTGCAGTAAGGTAAACAATGTCGCGCTGCCTGGAGTAACATTCATTTTTGAACTTTCACCAAAGTTATGTATACCTGTACTAAATTGCACCACCTGAATGTGTGGCACAGTTTACGGTTATTAATAACTGCGCCACAGAGTTTTTAATTTTGGCTAACCCCCGCGTGTGACGCCGGGTCCCCTGGCTAGTATATACAAATAACTTTAAACATGTTCATTTTTAATTATATAGTATAGTTTTAAAATTATTATTATTATTAAAATTGTTTACCCAGGATGACCTTTTCAGTTCCAAATTGGTACTGCTACCAAGAGGGTCCTGCGAAGGGGTCCTTGTGCATTTAAAGCTCTTGTTTAAGCTACGAAAGTCGTGCAAGCACAGCAATCGCTCAACTAGACAACCGCCTAAGATATCAATCCTATTCTCATGCCGAGCGCTAGAAAGAATAATATTCACACATTTATAGTCTCTGGCATGACTCTGCCGGGGTTTAAACCTAAGACCTCCCGCACTGGAAGCGAACGCTCCACCACAAGGCTACCAGTCGGTAAACCAGATGCTTTTCCGTTTCTTTCAATTACTTTCGGAATCACCTCGCGTGGGTGAGAAATATACCTTCTGCATTATTTTAGCATTACTGTTGACCATATTTGTGATGCTCTCTAGGAAAATCGACCGCTTCTCTTTTTGTATTAAAAAATACGAAATACGAAAATTTTGTATTAAAAAATACGGATTTCGTAATTTAAAATACGAATATTTTTAAAAATACGAAATACGGATTTCATATTTTTAAAAATATGCAATTCTATTTTTAAAAATAAATTTTCGTATTTTTAAAACTATTAGTGTATCAAGTGAGTGGTTGAATAAACTGAATAGAAAAGTTACTCAATTTTACAAGTTTGGTTTTAATAGGTTTTAAATTGGCTCAATGATTTCACAGGGACGTTTTCTCAGCATTTTAGAATGATATACGGCAACTTTAAAGCTTCACAGGAAAGTTTTCTCGTCATTTTAGAACGAAATACGGCAACCTCAGAGCTTCACAGGGACGTTTCTCGTTATTTTAGAATAAAATACGGCAACTTTAGAGCTTCACATGGACGTTTTCTTGTCATTTCTGAACGAAATACGACAACTTTAAAGCTTCACAGGAATGTTTCTCGTTATTTTAGAATGAAATATGGCAACTTTACAGCTTCGTAGGGACATTTTCTTGTCATTTAAAAACGAAATACGGAAACTTTAGACCTTCGAAGTGACGTTTTCTTGTCATTTTAGAAGGAAATAATGCAGCTTTGAAGCTTCACAGAGACGTTTTCCCGTCATTTTAAAATGAAATACAGCAACTTGAAGCTTCGCCGGAACGTTTTCTCGTCATTTTAGAGTGAAATACGGCAACTTTTAATTCATATAAAAAATCTTGGAGACGATCCTTAGCCAAACATTAGTTTTTTATATCTTCGTATTTTAAATCTAAAGGGTATTTTCAGAAATACAATTTTTAGAGAAAAATACATGTTTTTATTTTTAAATACGAATTTTGTATTTTTTTAAATTACGTAATATAGTTTTTAAAAAAATACGCGTATATTTAAAAATATGAAATACGGAATTCTATTGCTTTAAAAATACAAATTAAAAATAGAAGTGGTCGATTTTCCTAGAGACCATCACAAATATTCTCAAAGTTAAAATGTTAATGCCTGTAGTCCTGGTCAAGATTTTAGAGTGTGTGCTTTTTCTACGGGGGGAGGGGTGGGCTTATGCTGCTGGAGAGGGCACTTATACCAAGAAGGCGTTTATGTAGAAAACTAGACTTGACGCAATACAAAATATAAGGACCAATAGAACACAGTATTATATTGCACTTTTTTCCATCTAAATAATAATTTTGAACATCTTTTTTCTGTATCTTTGTCATGTAACACGTCTTTGCTGACAAGCAACATGGTTAGACTAGCGTCCACCATATCACCTTTATAGACTTGGAACAGGTCATCGGTGGCACAAGGCATTGCAGAAGAGAGGAAAGAATCTTGAATATCTTCTTGCTCAACTTTTTCCAGAACTTCAGAATCCGCTGAACCACTCCTCTTCTTGGGTTGTTTCAAGTTACAATCTGTCACCTTGTTTAATTATTTTGCAGCATGCCATTCATTATAAAACTCAGTACAAAACTGCTTGAAAGGTTTGTTCCAACTCACATCAATTGTTATATATAACATGTGAACTCTTCTGGAACGATGAGACACGTCACATGCAGAATCTTCTATGTGGCATTAGTACATTCCCAATCCAATAAACGTCTCCCAATAGAGAATGTCTAAAAACATTGTTTTTCTAGTTTGTCCAGTCGGTATTCATCCATACGTAATAGGTGAAGATGTGACCATGCATTTTACGCTAAATTCTTTTTTCATCACCTTGGCGCCCTTAAGAATAATAAACAGTTTCAATATTTTGCTATTTGCAAAAGTTTTGTTAGAAAAACTGAGAAAAAGAAGAAAATTCCCATGTTATGATAAAATAAAAAATAAAATGGAAAACTGAATCAAATATTCAATCCTTTCCATTATCAGGACTCCAGATAATTTTTCTTCTAAAAATTAGTAAAAACCACTGTTTCAGAATGCTGAAGGGTAGGGGTTTAATTCAGATGAAGGGCTTATTTAAGGGAAATGCTTTTATAAGGGGGAGCACTTATTCGAGGCATTACAGTAAATAAATTAATCTATGGGAGGGGGGGTAAAGCTGAAATTAGGCTGCAGAAACGTTCTCACAAGTCCTCAGATTTTGCCTACTTATTTTCCTGCATCAGTATTTTGTACATTTTTGTGGGCCTGTTAGCATAAAGTGATTAAATTACTTTATGTGGAGTCCGGAATTAGGCTGCAGGAAACAATTTTAAAGAGACAGACAGACAGACAGAGAAAATGCTAACTGGATTATGCCTCAAATGACATTTTTTGATAAAGATCCAGAGATGTGTAGCTATCCCATATGGTCTTAGCTTAACCTTGGTCTTTACTAGGCTTGTAGTATGTTGAAAAGTATGGTAAACCTGTTTCCGTATCAGGATTCTTTTGCATCCTGAATTAACTCTAGTTGCGGTTTCATATCCATTAATTTTAACGGTTATAATCTCCTCATCTTGATCACTACCTGTCACTTAGTATACATGGTAAATCCTACCAGCAACTTCTTCCTCTTCGGCTGCACCGAAATCTTCATCATCTGTCACTGTCCGGACTTCACCGCCTGGACAAACTTTGGCGTGTGCAAAGTGGTGCTTTTTTTTGCACACATTACAATTTTTCCTTTTGCAGGGCACTTTCCACTTTTATGAGCTTTTTTGACTCATATCCACAAAAATCACACAATTTTTTTTCACAATCTGGAGAATGGTGTTTGTTTCGTCTATCCCTATGTTTCTGAACGATATGGTTGATGCGGTCTATATTGGCTGCTTTTTAAATTTTATTGGCCTGAGTCGCAGCTGATTCTAATGCCAAACCTTGTTTGGCAAATGCGTCAAAATCTGTTGCTAACGCAAACTTACGCAGCTTATGATTTTCGGTTTGCATAGTCATTGAATCTCTAGCAGCTTTGTCTGCACTATAGCATTCAAAATCGCAAAGCTGTGCCTGCTCTAGTACTTTTGGATACCACTCAGAAAAAAGGTTGCTTACCTTGTGGCATTTCACAAAAAAGTTTGTATACTGGATAAACTTCATTGATTTGTCCTTTAAGGGCATCTCCAATTTTCTTTACTGCTGCTTCGAAAATGTCTCCATCAACAATCTTCCCTTCATGTTCAAACAAGCTTATCATATCATCTCCTCCCCAAATTTGTAAAAAGGATTTCTTCTGGTCATCATTAATGTCCTGTACTAAATATCATTTTCACCCGTTTAATATGCTTCACAAAACGTGTTGTGGTAACTGTGTCTGGATCTTTGTGAAAGGGACCAAGTGCTGCGTTTATACCAGCAGTGGTGGTCGCCATCCTGAATTAAATCAAAATAAACGTGATGTGGTCTACCTACGGTTCGCTCAATCGCGTAGCACGAGGAAGAGCAATGACGGTCTCATTTTCTTATCTGCAAATGCAAACTAAAAATAAAATAAATGTCTTCCGACGTTACAATACACGTCTGTGTTATATGTCACTAAAATACGACTAAAAATACCTTGCTCAGTCCAGTCATAACATATCCTCCCTTGAAAGAACTGTTTAGCTGAAACCTCCAAAAGAAGCTGATACTTTCAATTTCTTTTCCTTGTAAAAATGCAGATTTGATGTCAATAGAATTTCATCTCCAATTATTGTAAGCAATAAGTATGAGTATCAAAGGCAAACTTTTCTTCAAGCAAGTTGAGGAGTCTTTTAAAATGTCATTTTCTGTCTCTTCGAAACCCCGTTCAACTAATCTGGCCTTTATCTTTTTCTTCTGATTCAGTATTTTCTCAGTCATGACCCATCTCACAGACAATGCCTTTTGTCCATGGTTTTTAACATTTTCATAAACCTTGTCCCCCCCCTCAATAACTTTTCATAGGATTGTTCAAATTGAACCAAACTTGGCACACTTATAGTACGTCATAAAAGGAACAAAATGGCGGCAATAAATTTTTGCTTGCATCAGCACATTTTCTGTGACGTCATCAGAAGCTTGAAAATTGTTAAAAATGCCACTATCTGCTTAAAATATAATTACCTTTTACATTCTGTTTGAAGTTTCTGAAAGCTAAATAAATTTCTTTTAACATATCTTCCGGTTTTTACATGGATCGAATAAAAAATTGCCAAAAATTGCCTGAAAATTTGTTTTTTTCCAATTATAGGGTAAAATCCGACAAAATTGGGAAATCGGATTAGTCACGTGTCAAAATTATTCAAAATGATTCTTCTTGATGAAACAAAGTTGTGTTGCAAGTTTCAAGTTCTAAGGATCAGGAGTTATTATATTTTCCCCATTATAAGGATTTCATAGAGATTTTAGGGGTAGTTTCGAGTAATAGCCAATATCAAAGCCTCTGAAAGGTATGGGACCTAAAAATTTAGCATGCAGGTGTCTAATAGATAAATGTTGAAACTTAGTAAGTATCATAGCCATATAAGAAAGCAATCAGGAGTTATTAAAAAAAAACTGTCAGGGGGGGGCGGAATCCCCCCCCCCCCCTCGGACCGAATAGGGTTAAGATGATGGAGGATAGTTGAACATTTAGAACCACTGCAGAAGAAGGCTGCTGCAGTCATCGCTAGTTCAGTCATCCTAATAGTTCAAGACTAAAACAGTTGCTGATAGATGCAAATATTAATGATGTTGAGATATTTAATCATCTTGATGAGTTTGAGCATTCATGCCAAATTTGTTTGAAATACAAAATGCCAAAGCCAACTCCGATTGTAGGTTTTCCAATGTCAAGGCGATTCAATGAAACAGTAGCATTAGATCTAAAAGAATGGTCAGATTTGCCAAAGGCTTGCTTTTTGCATTTAGTTGACCATTTTACTTGCTACAGTACTTCATGTGTCATCAAAACAAAAGGGAAATCAAATGAATCTTTCAAATATGGATTTCCGTATTTGGTTCTGCTGAAAAATTTCTTGTCGATAACAGGGGAGAATTTGCAAATGAGGATTTTGTATCGATGTGTGAAAATGCCAACATCAGAATATGCACAACAGCTTCAGAACGCCCTTGGAGCAATGGTTTGTTGGAAAGACATAATGCTATTCTTGGTTATAAGGTTAGCAAGATGATGGAGGATAAAGTCACAGTCGATTTGGACATAGCAGTAGCCTGGTCAGTGAGCGCCAAAAATTCCCTAAAAAATGTCAATGGCTACAGTCCGAACCAACTTGTTTTTGGATTCAACCCAAATCTTCCAAACTGCGATAATGCGAAGTTACCAGCTTTAGAAGGAAAGACAACCAGTGAGATTGTTGCAACAAATCTAAATGCCATGAACGCTGCACGGAAGGCATTCATACGAAGTGAATCAGGGGAAAAAGTTAGAAGAGCATTAAGGCATCAAACAAGAACGTCAGGTGATAATAGATTTGAAACTGGGGACAAAGTATTTTGTAAAAGAAACACCAGCAATGCTTGGAAAGGCCCAGGTAGTGTCATAGGACAGGACGGCAAACAGGTTTTAATAAAGCATGGCAGTTTGTACGTCCGTGTGCACCCTTGTCTTATCCATAGAGACAAAGGTTCTTCTCTGATTAATGCTACTCCCATAGAAAGTTGCAGAAGTCAACCAATAATATCTTCAACTGACACCGATAATCATGTGAATGAAGAAATAGTAGGTGATGGAGATGTGATGACAGTGGCGAAGAAAAAAATTCTGATATTGATTTGCAAAACTTCCAAAGTGATGAACCAGAAAGTAAGGATGCCATTAGAAAGGAGAGACAAGTTGCATCAGATGAAATTGATGGAATGATATAAATAATCTAACCAGTAGCATAAGTCGACTTTCCTTAGGTGTAACGAACAGTGACACACAAGACCAAAAGTGGTTTGATCGTTCCGTTAAACCCAAAGCTAAGTCATTTGCAAAGTGTAAGTTCAAGAACTGTGATACAGTTAAAGATGTGGAAATTATATCAAGAGGTGGTAAAGGATCTGGAAAATACAAATCCTATTTAAATATACGAGATGATATCAAAATAAAGAAGACTAAAGACATTTACTAAGGAGCTACTAACAGACAAAATAAAACTCAAAGTCGATTTAGAGATAACAGAAGAACATATACCCAAAGATTTGCAGATGGGAATAGGAGATTGAACCCATTACATAGAAATGGTGAGCCTAGTAGATGTGCTATCTGTGGATCAGTTTTTCACTGGGCAAAGTCATGCTCAGATACACGTCAGGGACAGGAAAACAAAAAACAAGCACCAGATGAAGTTCAGGTAACCCTTATTGAAGAATGCATGACAAATCTTGTTGGAGAAACTTTAAGCATGGCCATACTCGACTCTGGGTGTACCAAAATGGTTTGTGGCGAAGAATGGTTGCAATGTTATCTGAACACATTGAATATAGAGAGTTCAAGTCTGTGATTGAAAGAAAAAAGTGCAACAATATTCAAGTTTGGAAGTGGTAAACATGTAACATCTGTTAAAAATGTCACCTTACCTACAATAATTGCTGGACGAAGCGTAATGTTATCCACAGATGTGGTACAGATACCAATACCCTTATTGCTAAGCAAGGAAGCTATGAAAAAGGCAAACACTAGAATAGATTTTGCCAACGATAAAATAATTATCTTTAACACAGATATACCAGTTTCTTTCAGTTCCTGTGGTCATTACTATATTTCAATAGGAAGAGTTGAAAAGTTCAAAGAAGGAGACATTACAGAAGAAGCACTTGCGATTTGTAATGCTGTAAATAAAGGACGGGCACACCCGTGGATTTTTCCACGGGCCACTGACTATTTTTTTCAATATGTCCAATTATGCACATATACTGCTTCTCTGGAAACTCCCCAAAACCTACATTCATATTTAATGAATTTATTGTGACTTAGGGTTTTATTAGGGTCAAACTGAAAGTAATCTCTGTTTTTATCATGTGTAGTTTTTTTTTGCACACGTCTGTAACAATGATGTTTGGAAGGTTTTTTTGACATTTTATATTTTTATTATCTATTTTTATATTAGCAATCAGAATATGTAAAATAAAATAAGGAAGGCGGAGGACATTGTTTCATGTACCTTTTTCACTGTATTTTTTTTTTATTTAAATTGGCCATCTGTTGCTTGAAAGTAACGAAGATAAAAAAAGAGAATTATAATATCATTTAAATTTAATTTGAGGTTTTTTTAATATTTCCAATCCTGGGCACTAGGGTGAAATACATGTCAATAACACCAAGAAATGATTCCTGCTATACTGCTCTATTACCAGAAGCAGATCATTTTGATATGCTTGATGTGTTTGCGAAGATATAAGTAGATTAGAATAGCATTTAACACAAAGGAACAAATATTCTCCAGGGTCGTTTATAGAGAGGGTTTGGATTGCTGAGCGAATTTCCGAACTTGGCACTCTGAATTTGTTTTTCAAATAATTCATTTTTTCATTTAGATTAAATTTCGAAATGAAAAAATAATAATGTTCCGCTTTTAAGTGCAATTATGCTGACTTGTTTTACCCGTATCTCATTCGCGTTCATCCTCGCACTAATGAAGCATAGCCTGGCTAGATAACAGCTGTAATCAGCAGTTACCAGTAATTATTTATCTGTGTCAGGAGTCTGTGGATTAGCTAGGATGCACAGGTTGCCTTTAACCTTTAGTACGTGAAAGACGTATATATACTTTTACGTAAATGCGAAAGGGGTATATATACGTTTTAAGACCATAGTCACTTTGAGCAAGTCATATGGTAGCTACAATGTGCCAAAACCCCCAAAAATCGTTAAAATAGTGAGCAGACAGATAAATAAGCCATATTAAAGAATTTTTAGCACCCTGTGCAACTTGACTTGCCTGTTGCACATATCCAAACTTGTTGTTCTACGACACAGTTGCAACAAATAATGGCGTCCAGTTCAAAACAAGTAAAAATACATTTTAGAAATGCTCAAGACGTTTTAGACTTCATAGATGACTTAGACTCTTCAGATGTGTCAGGTAAGATTGTTTTTTAATATTACATGCAACGAATATTTTTCAGGCCCTTTTTTATATAGCTAGATAGCTTTGCTACTCTACTTATGTTTAGACTCTGAAGTATCTGATGCCCACGAAAATGAAATGAGTAGTTCAAGCTGGTCTAATCAGCAAGAGGACACAACCTTAGATAACTGTAAGAACAACAGTTATCAGGAGAATGACATGCTACCCTGTCTATCATCCACACCAATACCACCGTCTAAAGCAAAACTCAAAATGAAGCATATGGGACAGAAAGAGATTCCACTTCTGATGATGATGATGAAACTACTTCAGAAAAACGGGTTAAAAAAGGCAGAGGCAGACCTCCTACAAAGGCTAAAGGCAAAGAACGACAACATCAGCAGTCTTCATTATCACCGCAAGTTGTTGCGAAGACACGTAAACGTCAACGAATGGCGGTCACTCAGGTCGCTGCCAAAAGGAGGTTACACGGTATCATGTCTTCTGAGCTTGCACCCATTTGAATAAAGTAACCAAAAAGTTCTAATACAAACCAAAATATTCTTCTTCTAATAACCACATTTGAAAACACACTATGCAGGTTTTGTTGCTTTTCTTTTTTACCACCATTAAATCATTAATACACTATATTAAATTTTTTCATCTACTTACAACCAACCATAATGCTGGGCTGTTCTAAATGGACTTAGGTCCTTTTTTTATTTAAATTGAATTTAATATGGACTTAGGCCCTTTCCCATGGACTTAGGCCTTTTTAAAACTGAAACATTTCATCCAGATGGACTTAGGCCCATATGCACTAAAACCTTAATGGACTTAGGCCTTTTTAAAATTAAATATGCTATTTATCAAAGGTTTGTGATCAATTTTCAAGACTTTCTAACCTCAAAACCCATACTTCAGACACATCAAAAGAAAGCCAGTGATCCAGAGATTCAGAAAAATCAAAATTCTTAATTTTCATAAAAATGGACTTAGGCCCCTTTAGAATTGTTGGGGACCTGGACTTAGGCCCATTTAGAATTGGGGAGGACCTGGACTTAGGCCCCTTTAGAACTAAGGTAGCGATTTGCATTTTTGCAGAATTTTTTTGCTGTTTAATAATGATACGTGGTTTAAAGTTTAAGGTTTTCAAAATGGGTTTACTTTTTTATTTTGCATAACTTGCATAACATTCCCAAATTATAAGCGGTTTAGCATGGCGATTATTTATACCAAATATGGAGCGGGCTGGGGTACCAAACTGAAAAAACATAGCGTGTGCTAAAGGTTAAATAGGCTTTTTTTCGTTAATTTCTTTACAGTAAAACAAAAATGATTATTATTTCTGTGGTCTAAGGTGAGTGATCATTACATTTCATAGGAAAGTATAATCACCAGGATTTTGAAAGAACGATCTTACAATCATCAGGTGTAAAAATATTATTTGTCTTTGGAGAAAAATAATGTAAAAGTAAAAGATAAAAAGATTTCTTGACAATAACGGAATAACATTTTAAGTAATAATTTTCATGATCCCAATTGTGAACTTTGTTGGAACTTGTATTGCGCTTGTTCCCCACGTCAAAACAGCAATCTCCATGCCGTCTACAGGGGCAAAGGATTTTAGAATTGCTCGCGCAAACAAAATTATGGAAGCTTTATTGATAGGCCTGAAGTGTAATGCAGTGTAAATTTTTAAATTTACTTGCATACCAAGTAGAAGACATGGTATGCGTTTCATGACACAGCAAAATAAGTAGTGGGGTGGTGGGGGGCGTGCAAGTGCGATTACAAGCTTTTCACGGCCAGGCCTGTTGTTAGTTCCCACTAACATTAATCCGTTTTTCCTTTTTTTGGATTAATTACGAAGTCATTATCTTGGAAGAACCTGCTTACATTCTTAAGCTCATTGTGCAAAGTATTCTTGATAGTAAATCAACGTGTCGTCATCAAACTTTATAACTTCAGCTCGAATAATGACATCTTAAAAATCATTGAAAAATATCAAAAATAGCAAGGGTCAATGTATGTGCTGAATTTCGGATTTCATGTTGTCTAGTACTACTTGTTGCAAGTGATTGAATAAGTACAAGTGACCCAGTTCAATTGGGTGTTGTTGATTTTATATTCAGCCAGTTTTTCAAGTAGTGTATCATAAGAAATGCATTTAACGCCCTTAACAAACCCATAAAAACAATTATAGATTATCTTTGTCCGCTTTTTTTCTTAAGCTATCTAGAAGCAACGTAGCTGCTAAATCTGTTAACCGCTTAGAACGATACCCGTACTGATATCGTGAAAGCAGCATGTTATTCTCTAGATACACTATTAATTGCTGGTGAACACACCTTTTAAGAATTTTTGAAAGTATCGGAAGAATATAATTGGGGGGTAGTTGTTCAAGGCTCTTAGTGATTCAGACTTGAAAATTGGTGTAATTGAAGCATGTTTCCAATTGGGTGAAACTCAGTGTTTTTTAATGACAAGTTAATGATGAAGCATAATGGTAAAGCAATTTCTGAAGCACAGTCCTTTCTGAAGTCCAGAAGAAAGATCATTGACCCAAGTGACTTTATTTCGTTTTAATTTTAATAACTGCTTTTCAATTAATATATTTTTGACACATAGTCAAATTTGAATGTCTTGCATGTTCTATGGGCTGGTTGTCTTGATTTACTTCATATAAAATTCTTAAGTATTCATTGATTAGTGACACAGTGAATTGACTTATCATTTATTTTTGTTGTCGATTTGCGATGGTAGGCTTTCGATATTATTGGCATCATCTTTTTCACAGTATTCCAAAACTCATCTTTTCTTTTCCATTTTATATGGTCATAAATAAAATCCAACACCACTGCACTTGCTACTTTTCCTGTTACAATATAAAAAAGTGTACCCCAGGATTGCATACAACTAACAAATATCGTTATACATGTTAGTTTTGATATGAGCTTCTGTTAAAGTAAGAATCTCCAAAGTTTTTGACGAGAAGTTTTATAGCGTCTAAGTTTGTAAATAAACATTGAACCTTGATGCAAGATTTTCATTCCTTGCCTCAAAACAAATTGTGATAAATCCGAATTTCTCGATATCTCCAGAAAATAGTAAAATATAACATAAGTATCTGTGACGCAAATAAGTAGGGCAAAACATAAAGTTACTTCTTTTTTGGCATTGTACGACCCATATAATTGATTCCATATGAGTTTCAACATCATTAAAAAGTTCGTTTCTCACATAAACTAATAATATCTTGACAGCAAAAGCCTTTTATCTTAATTATAAAGCACAAATTAACACAACTAAAGTTATAAATGGTAAAAAACATGTCTGCCCTCTTTGCCTTCAATATCTTACTTTTTATAAATTCTAGTAAAAATCTTCAAACTCAATGGTATACCCTGTAAAGACATTTCCTTTCTTTTAAATTGCAGAAATGCTCAAATTTTTCATATGTCACATATTTACAATGCTTTACATCTTCAAGGAATATCTTGTCTAATTTTTCAGTAAGTTTCATAATACCATCTTAAGCTTTGAAATCTGGAAACTCAAGTCTTTTAGTCCTTGCCATCTTATGACCAAAAACCACTAACCTTTTGTCTCCGATAAGACTTTCTAATACTCTTCCTTCCTCAGTAATATTTTCTTCCAATCCTTTTCCTTAAGAATTTTCTGATGTAAACCAACACCTTCTGTACAACCAATGTCTTCCATCATAACTTTCAAACAACTCAGTTATTCTTCACACTAATGCTCTATACTTCAACCAACTTTCTATCTTCTGCTATATTTACGGAGTCAGTGACATTGTCCAGCGTTTTGTTATATTTGACAATAAATACATGTAAACATAGGTTTCCATCCATCAAATAGGAGTCCGGTTACAAAAATTGATAACCTCGTAAATGAGAAGGACTTCAAACCATTTCTATGTCAACAGTTTTGTCTAAAGTATACAAGAAAGTGATACTCCATCAACTTGCAGTTCATATCAGTAAACTGTCTGTACTAAAGCGATAGGCAGTCTGCTTTCTATATGGGCCATTATATAACCACAGTGCTGTTCAGATTTAAAGAGGAAATCCAAAGAGCGTGAAATAGCATTGATATAACAGTATCAACTCTTATCGATTACTCAAAAGATTTTTATACTATTGGCCACCAAATATTACTGATTTCCTTTAGTAATTCCGCTATGAAAATCATCTAAGTTATCTATTTAACCAAAAACAATATGCACAAATTGATGACCAACCTTCTCAACCACCTATGTATTATGGTGTTCTGCAATAGAATTCTAGAACCAGTACTTTTTAACCTCTATTTTGCACATTTAGCTGCATGCATTGAGTCAACATCATTTGGACCTACCATTTATCTAAACTGGCAGCAGAAGCTATAAACTATAATACGAAAATTAAACTGTGACAAAAAGGATTTTTTTCACTCAGAGAGGGAGTTAATACAGCAAGAGTCTACAGTAAAATTACTTAAAGTAACATTTGATTGAAATTTATCGTGGATAGAGCAATTTAACAATAGTAAAAAAAGTTTTAAAACCTTTTAACTTTTACACTCAATTTTACAATCAGTAAAACGACAAAGACATCTTTGTTCATTAAGTTTTGTACTAATGATTATAAAAACATACATTTCAAGATCAATCAGTCATTTTTAATGACTTGCCAGTAAAAGTACCCCAGATCAGTGATAAAACTAAATTTAATACTAAAGCAAGACAAAGCCCTGACTGAAGCGTTGTCTATGTGAAATTAATTTTATTCACATAATATTATGTATCTCTTTACCCTTTTCATTGTTTCTTCATATTTGGTGTTTTATACTTTCTCAACATTAAGCATTTTTTATTTATTATAGAACTTTTTTGAAGATGTAAAAATATTTTAAGATGTAAATATATGTGGAACCTAACATGTGAAGATGCTACAAAAGTCCATAGTTAATTTGTCGTATTTTAACTTATTCATCCGAGGCTGTGCTGTTGCTTATTAGAAGCGTGGACATGTCTTATAGTCTGCCGCTTTCTTGTATCTTTATGCTGTTTTTTTTGCTACAAAACCACAGTTTCATCAAGAATATGGAATGAGTTTGACACTGCTTAAAACTGGTATGGTTTAACCTCAACAATCGCAGTCTACGAGTACATTGTTTGATTATAACTCACAAAAAAAATTCAACAACACACGTTAAACACAAAGAAAAAGTTTCTTGGTTATGCCGATATTAATATGTGGAGATATCGAACAGTGTCCAGGACCAACCGATGTGAACTGCTTTTGCAAACAAAAAGGTATCAAATTTATCCATCAAATATATATACGTGGACTCCTGTATAACTTACCACATCTAGAAACTTTTATATTGAATACACAAGTTGAAGTTGACGTTATGAGATAATAAGTAAAAAGTCAACAATTTTAGTTCGTATTATAAAACAGCCATTAGAAAAATAAAGGAATGCGCTTTACCTCTTGTCAATTTTACTTGAAAGTATGTACCACTTTCACCACAACGAACTTTCAAAACATTTGTGCTTGAGTATGTTTTTAATTGAGAAGGAATTAAGATCAATAAAAAGACAGAAAGCCACAGGAATTGACAATTTACCATCAGGACTTTTAAAGCACTGTGGTAGATATATTTAAGTGGCACTATGTTCTATTATAAACCTTTTGAGACCTCAACTGTTCCAACAATTTGGAAAAGTGCAAGGGTAATGCCTAAATTCAAATCCGGGGATCCGTCACTGCCAACCAATTATCAGCTGATATCCATCCTTCCAGTGTTATCAAAAATACTTGAAAAACAGTCCACAAAAATCTGTCAGACTTTTTTTTCGAAAACGAAAACCTTCTAACGAACTGTCAATATGATTTTCGCCGTAACCGATGGACCAAGATGGCTGCAACGTTACTTTGTGATAAAATTACACCAAATATGGACTCTGAGAAAATTAGTCAGTGCTATTTATCTTGGAATCGATACTGGGTCCACTGCTTTTTATTATCTTCTTCAACGATTTAAAAGATCATGTCCGTCATTGTGAGGTGATAAGTATGCTGACGATAAATTTATTTCGCTCACAAAGATGTTTTCTTAATCGAGAAATGTCTTAACAAGGACATGAAATGCATCAGTACGTACTGCTGGAAGAACGAATTAATATTGAATACAAAGAAAGGTAAAATGAAGTGATGCTATTTGGCACATCAAAACGATTGAAATTATCTGGTAAATAATTAGCAATTACTTATAATGGTGTCCCGATTAACTTTGTTACACAATATAAGTAATTGGTATTTTAGTTGATGACAACCTTGCAATGTCTGACAACTTCAATCGATCATACAGACGTGCTAGCTCACGTCTCAGATTGTTAGAGCATACGAAACATTTCATAACAGTAAAGACATGCAAAAGTTTATGTTTGGAATGTTGTTTCACTATTGACATACAGCTGTTCTACACATTCAGTTTTTTTAAATACATAGATCGTAAAATTTGGCCTTCTATTTACAACCAGTTAAAGCAAGAGTGTGTTGTTCTTGTTAATAAATGTCTCAATAGTGAATTAGGATGTAAAATTTTTAACACATGTTTTAATATTACAGCTCATGCTATGAATAAAAAAAATAATTTTTCTTGCATAAAATTACCTCCAGTAAAGTTGGAAATTGCTAGGCGTGGCTTTTACTTTGCAGGTGGTACTTTGTACAATAGTTTAACTTTATATATACGTGATATTACCAATATTTTAAAAAGTCTGTTTCAACTTACATTTTACTTTTACTTTTTCCTCTTAAATATTTTGCATGGTGTGAAAATGTTTTAATAAGGAACAAGAATATTTGTTTCCATGAAGCACTTTACAAAACTCACTGCCTGGCCTACAAGGCACTTTAAAACATCTTTGTAAAACATCTCTAGAGTGCATGCATGCATGCATAAACAGGCAAGTGAAGTGTGTGTGTTGTGAATGATGTTTCCCTTTATTATTATATTACTAGTTAATAAGGCCCATGGAGAATCCACTTAGGCAGAAGGACAATGGAAAAATAGATTGTTTTATATTTTTGCTGTGGTTGGCACTGCATATACAAAAAATTTTTTGGCAAAATTCAGTTTATCTGTTTCCTGTAATGTGCGGAGATTGAAACGCTGATGATAAAAATGTATATTATCATATGCTATTGACGAGAAGTGGAAAAAAATTTGTACTTTTAAAATTTGTATTCCCGTTGCCTTCATCGCAAAGATCTAGAGATAGTCCATAAAGTCTGTGGAAAAATCCACTGAGGCAGGATAAAAATAAAAAGAAGGATCATGTGAATTTTGATGACGTCACCAACTCATCCCCCCCAAAAAAAAATTAGAACCTTGTTTTCATGTTGCCTCTGTAGAGCTTAAAGTGCTGATGAAGAAAATGTATATGATCATGTGCTTTTGATGAACTGTTAATAAGATATAAGGGTTTAAAAATTTGACTGACGTTACCAAAGACCCTTCCAAACATATTGTATACATGTTTGGGATCATGTATCTTTGACAAACGTTGCCGAGATATTGGGGTTTAAATGTTTTTTGATGACGTTATCATTCCGAAACAGATTTGGGGACCCAGGTTTGGGAAACTTACCTAAATTGGTCCCAGGTGGTCCCTAGTTACCAACGAGGTAAAAAATGACTGCCATCACCACCTCGTTTTCAAGTTATTTGCCCTCAAAGTTTTAAGTGCAATGCAATGGCTTCACCAATCTTATTAAACGTATTGACGTCAGTCTAAATGCATTGACGAAGTACCGTAACGTCAGAAGGATTAACAAATTAGACATAACTTTTTCGGCGACATCAAAAGAAAGTGAACACATCCACTATGACCGTCACATACACTTCGTATTATTATATAGCTAACCCTTATTCATTGTTTCTTAAATACAAGTATATTGAGCTGGATCTAACAGTGTTATAACTTCTTATCTTTATTTTTATAAGAGTTTACTATTGTATTTATTATGATTTGCTTATTATGGTTTGTATTGTAGACCAAAGTTAACATAGGAAAATTTAAAAAACTTATAGAATAGAACTTGAATAGAAATTTCAAAGACACTTTTTAAAGAAAACCGATTATACATGAATGAAATCCTAATTAATTTATTTTTTATCCTCTTTTTGTCAAACAGGTGATAAAAACATGCAAGAGGTTAGGCATTGAAACAGTTGCTATTTACAGTGAAGCTGATGTTAATGCAGTAAGTTAGCATTTTTTAGATGTTTTAGACTCACCCATTTAACGATGTGAGTTAAATTATTTTTGGAAAATGTATAAGAACTTGGTACTAAGTTTAAGTTATTCCAATATTTAATGGTATAAGTATTTATATGCCCTTGTAAGGTCATGTAATTTTTGTTGGTCAAATCAAAAATAAGAAGTGCGAATACCATACATTAAAGGGTTTATGAAATGCTCCATATTTGAAGAAACTTGATACCGATTCCCTAAAAACCAGAAAATCTGGTTTGTAGGGAATCATTGACTGTTTTTTTAGAAACATGTTGCTTTGGCTGATGAAGCAGTTTGTATAGGACCACCACCATCCAATCAAAGTTACCTTGTTATACAAAAAGTTGTTGATGCATGTAAAAAAACTGGAGCACAAGCAGTTAGTAAAGTTCTATTTATAAGAATGTGAAAAATGATTTATTTACATTTTTTTTTCCTTAATGTTTGGTGCATGGTGATATATGTATAGCACCTTGTTATAAATTATTTTATTTAAAAAATCTAAAGGAGACAATGTTACATTGTTATTCAAATCTGGCCTATTAAGCAACTCCTTATCACCCTTGTAATTATTTTTATGGCACAGAAAAATTGGATTACCATTAAATAATTCATATCTCAAATCAAAATCCTGAAGGGTAGTTTCCACTGCTACATGATATTGCACACAATATATAGTATATAGTATATACTATGGTATAGTATATATACAATATATAACAATATTGCGTAATAGTGGTTACATCTGAACAATATATTGTTCAAATGTAACCACAAAGTACAATATATTGTGACTTTAAACCTCCACAAGCTTTTTTGAATCAATTCAGTTTTATTAATTTTATTTATCTATTTAAAAAATCATGTAGCTCAAAACAATGGAATAATACTTGGTTTTCTACACATTTAAACATTATATTAAAACAAATGTATGTTTGAGCTGTTCGGCGTATTAAATTTTGTTAACAAGAATTTAAAAAAAGCTAGTCCGTTTGTCAATAAGAGAGACAAATATATTTTTGAGTACTTTATTTTTAACTGAGAGTTCAAAGACTCACGTAAAATAATTTTTACAAAACAAAAAGGTGTAACACAAAGTTAGAAGAACATTGAGAAAGAAATTTAGTAAAAAAAAGCTAATTGTGTGTTTTTTGTAAATATCAAACTATAAACAAATCAGGTTAAAAAAAGTCAGCCTCAGGTTAGGTTATACTAGTTCTTATAAAAGAAATATATAACAGCTAAAACATAAAAATGCTTCAATCTATCAAGAGATAATTCTTACAATAAATTGTTGTCATATTGACTAACCGCAAATTCATGAGCAAGAGTGCATTTTCAGCCATTATTGAATCACTAACAAACCTTACAATAATGAACGTTGACTTTCAAAGCACATTTTCGTCACCAGTGTCTGTTTTATTTACTACAACGCGAATGTCTGTCTGAGCAATGATCACAAATTTAAACATTCTGAATTTTGTGAAATCCATAACGCTGTTATTAATGCATTATAACGCTGCTAATTAAAGAGCCAATCAGTTGGAAGTAAGCAAGATAAATTTTAACCCTGTTATCTTTTTTATGCATAATTGACGCCATTAGAATGCCAAATAAAGTTACAAAGCAATTGATTGATAATTGCAACAAACCATGTCACGTTTAAACAAATTTGACAAGATGCAAATGCATAAACTATCTCATTATTACGTCTATGAAACATTGGCAAGAGTGAAACAACCATTTTACAATTTCATAGAACATAGAAAGTAACGTTAAATCATTTTTTTTGTGTTCTGCATTAATTGGTCATGAGATAAATTTTTTGAGTAAAATAACAATTAAAATAGTTTAAAGGACCCAAATGAGGCCTAAGGTTTTTAGCAGTCAAAGGGTCTGTGGAAATTCCGATCAAGCTGGCAAACGGAAGCTTTTTATTCTAGAATGTTCATTCATTTTAAATTAAAGACAAACAAAAAAAATGTGAGACATGGGCAGTGAAGCAGAAAGATCTTGACAGTTTAGATAGGAATGATATGAGAATGGTTAGGTGGATGTGTAACGCCAGTCTGAGAGACAGAAAGAGTTCAGATGAGTTAAGAAGCAGGCTAAGTCTCCGTAGAATTAAAGATGTTATCCAGATAAGAAGATTGAATTGGCTGGAGGAGGATAATTGGGTAAGTAAGTTTAGAGACTTGATAGTTCCTGGGGCAAAGCCCAGAGGCAGACCGAGAAAGACTTGGCAGGAGGTTATAAGGACAGACTTGATACAGAGGAAGTTGAGTTTAGATCTAACACAGTCTAGATCAGATTGGAAGAGGGTCATTAATATACCCTGTCCAACCCATGCTAGCATGGAAAACGGACGTTAAGCCGAGAATGATGATGATGATGAAAAAAATGTGTGATCAACTGTACAATAATTAAACAACTTATCATCAATATGTCAAATGTAATTCACATTTGGAACAACAACTTTTCTACTTTTCTACTTTTCAACAACTTTAAAGAAGAGGATGCCCTGTATTTTTAAGATTTATTGTTTGCAAAATAATAAAGTAACTACGATTCTTCTTGTGTGGCAAGCAGCAAAAAATCAGAGATAACAGAATTAATGAAAAATCAGAACAAAAGTTAGAGCATGGTTGGTTAGAGGCAGAATTACTTTTATGCTATCAATTTATTGAAATTAATGCTTGTGGAGCAAAAACATCCTTAAATGTCTTATCAAAGTTCTGCATCTTAGGCTTATTAAAAAGTAAATTGATTGTTTAATACCTTTGATTTTTTTGTAAAACAATATACGTGACACATAGATTAAAAGCTGACTGAAAAAGCCCTTCACACAGGCTTCGCTTTTCTTAAAAAAAACAGTGAATTTGAAATACAATGTGTAAACTAGTGTTACATTTGCCACTGTTGCACATATAGTGCCAATCTGAATCAAACCGCAGCAGAAATTTATTTTTAAGAGTACATCATTCTCACTAAATAGTACTAATGATGTACCCTCAAAAAGCTTTTTCTTTTTCCTGACTGTTTTGTCCTGATAGATTTTAGCATCAATAATACGGTTTTGTTAAACAAAAATAAAATAAAAAAATTTACATTTAATGTAACAGCTAAATTTAATTCACCAAGGTCCAGTGGTTAACCGGCTGTGCTAACACGCAGGACATGCATGACAATGTGGGTTCAATTCCCATTACAGTAGATTTGTTAAAATAAAGTTTATGAATGAAACTTGTTAACACAGATTAGAAAAGGATTGGGTACGAGTTTGAATCAGTTATGTTTCAAGTACAATTTGGGATATTGATAGTTAGTTAGTTAGTTAGTTAGTTAGTTAGTTACAAGTTGAAAATAATACTATCCTCACAGGTGAGATAGTAATAATGATATAATAATATAGTATATAAGAATAAAATAAAAACTAAAGATTGAGTTCCAATAATAAAATAATATAAAAAGCTTTTTGTCTTGTTATCAACAACAACCAAACCGACCACAACTGCAAGTCTTCTTTAAACCCAATTAATATCCTGAGTTATAATCACAAACTCGGTACCTGAACCCGTTTCAAAAAAAACAATCTATGTAACCATTCGTTGAAACATAAAGCATATAAACAAATAGATGTACATTTTATTGAGCAGCTTATATCTCCTTTAAAAAGTTTGTCGAGAGCACATGACTTGATACATTATTTTAATCAGTGTTTCAAGATCGACACAAAAAAGGCAACAGATAAAAAAAATTCAAAAAAATTTTGTATTTCGCATCATTAAATCATTTTGCGTTCAGTGGCATAATTCGCCAGCCGTTGAATTAAACGTTTTTACTCAAGGCTAATGGGCTAAGGCATCGTAACATAAACCCAAAGGTTGTGGGTGCCAATCCCCCAAAGGTAATTTTTCTAAAAAAAAAAATTTGCATATAAAAAAGCTTGTTGATGACATAGAAATCACTCATTTGTAACGTAGTTAGTTAGGAGTTTAAAAGCAATACTATCCTCACAAGCAAGATAGTAATTAGCCATGTTAAATTTGTTACAGCTTGTATGGAGATTTTAAAAAAACTAATGATGTTAAAATAACAGGTTTATTTGGAACAATTTTAGTACATTAAGCTTTAATATTAAAGACTGTAAAAATTAGTACAATACTTCCAGCTTCTTTAAATGAAACTGATTTGATTCAAAAAAAGTTTCTCGAGCTTTAAAGCCACAACATATTGTACCAACTATATACTATATATCATGCTATAATAGATCCTATATAGTATATATTGTGTTCAATATCCTTTAGCAAAGGAAACTACCCTTCAGGATTTTGATTTGAGATATGAATTATTTACACTTACTTTTGATTTAGCATGGAAATGATAATGGTAATCCAATTTTTATGTGCAAAGAGTAAATGCGCATCTTTGCACTTATTATTATTAGTTTGTTATGTATATAACAAGAAACAGGAGTAGATGCAAAGAGGAACTGTAAATCAATCCAAAAACAGCAGGTGAATATATCCCTTTGGCAAGCTATTATTCTGCACTTTTTAGGATTGTTACTAAGTAAAGTAAAGAAGACTTTTTTTGTATACAATTACAGGATTTGTGTTACATTTATTACTCCCTTCTGTAATAATGTGGTGTGTTTTGCAGTCACAAATATAATCTTTCTATCTCTAAGTGTTATGTCAATGTATTGTCATCAATTTGTATGCTAATTGAAAAGCAAGAATATGCCTGTTAAAACTGTTTAACCAATAGTAGTGAAATCAATAGAGAATCTAATTATTTTGTGGAACATAAAGGGTAAGTCGGTATTGAGTGATGAAAAAACTAAAAAATCAGTCATATTGCAAAAGAACATCCAGTCACTTCTGGAGTCTCAATTTAATAGAGATTTGATTTTTTTTTTCCTATTTCTTTGAATAGTGGATGTCTTAACCGTAACAGTGTAATTTAGAATCCATAATATATAGAGTTTTGTACTTTCTTGTTTGTAGGTTCACCCAGGATATGGTTTTTTATCAGAGAATTATCATTTCTATGAACAACTGGTAATTCTTATTAGATTATTAGATTGTTTATTACTTGCAGCATAAAAATATTTTGATTTGCTAATAACATTTCCACGATACCATTGGTACAAAAAAGACTTATTTACTGTTAAAATGCCATAATAATTGAGGAAGTAATTTTTTTTCATTACATAGGAACAATCTGGTATTGTATTTATTGGTCCAAATAAGTATGCATTAAAAGCCATGGGAGATAAAATTGAAAGCAAGCGTATTGGAATTAAAGCTAAAGTGAACATAATACCTGGTTATGATGGTATTGTGGGTAATGCAGATGAAGCTGTGAGACTAGCTGAAACTATTGGTAGGTCATTAATACACTAAAAACTTAAAGCAATATAGTTCTCTGTGTACAAAAAAATATAGTTTAAGATTTCAAAGCAAAATACACCTCTTTACCAGTTTATTTGATTTGTTTTGTAACAATCACCAAGATTAAAAGGATAAGATTATCATACTTCACGTGAAATAAACTATTACTTTAATACCACTTCTTGCCTTTCCTCGAATGAGAGTGTATTACAAAGTAAAAAATAACCTTTGAAGAAAAGTTACGCCTAAAATAAAAATTGCGAGTGTGTCAGTTTGGAAAACCTTTTATTTTTTTCGTCTTAAAAGCTAAGACATGGCCTAGCAAGTTTTCCGTAAAAAGTGTAAGCAAAATTCTTATACACACTTTAGTTGACTTTTAACAGATTTTCCGTCATTTATCGCTTGAATTTTTAAATAGCGGGAATAAGGTTGATATATGTGCAAACAAAATACAGAGCGTGAAACAGCCATGAATGATTCAAACATGTTTGTTAAGAAGATGATAAAAATGTAATTATGTTAAAAGTTATAAGTGGTGTTATTAATAATAGTATCGGTAAAAGTGTATCGATAATTGGTATCGTTATTATAGGTGGTATTGATAATACGGTATCGGTAATTGGTAATGGTACAATGTATCTGTAATGGGAATGGAGTTGTATTGGTAATGTAAAATGAACAAAAAGTATCGATACTAATCTAGAAAGTATTGGTAAATTATACAGTTATCAATACTTTGTATCGGTAATTTTATGGGTAGTATCGGTAATTTTATGGGTAGTATCAATACGGTATTATTACCGATATTATAGGTTGTTACCGTTCTCCCTAAAACCGTCACATTTGTTTCTACTTTCCCTTGTGTTAAAGTCAATAAAGCCTCTACTTCACAGTAACACTGCAATTAAAATTAAAAACTTAGGAAGGACTTTAAAAACAATTTCACCTGAATAGTGTTTTTGAGATAGTAAGACCATACAATAATTTATGGGAAAGTAGTTATCAAGAACACTGACTCAATATATATCTTAATAGTACAGTTTTCAATAGGATTGCTATTCATGTTAAATGTGACCAAAGTTTACTTCATTGTATAAAGTCCTTTGCCCCATCTTGTTGTGCTAACTAATCAGATCTGTTCAGACAGTTTTAACCTTTATGCACAAATAATATTTTTGAAGATAGAATCAAGGCAGAAATTTTGTCCCAATTGCCAACATGTTTTGAAGAGGTAGGTACATGAAAAGTGGATTTAGTAATGGGGGAATTTGATCTTCATTAGCTGGCCACTGTTGTAAGTTGGAAGAATTGAATTAACTTCCTGACAAATAGCTTTCCTAACTTTCTGAACTAGTTTTTCAGTCCTAATTGTGCTAAAGTATGTCTTGAGTCTGTTTCATTTCAGAATACCTCAATAAGTTGGTCTTTAATTGTCCATTAATTTCAGAATACCTCAATAAGTTGGTCTTTAGTTCCTTAGTTCATTTCAAAATACCTTAATAAGTTGGTCTTTAATTTCTCAGTTTATTGCATAATACCTCAATGAATTGGTTTCAGTTCATCAGTTCATTTCAGAATACCTCAATAAGGTGGTATTTAATTCGTCAGTTCATTTTAGAAGATGTCCCTTTTTCAATTGCATTCAGGGTTCGAATTAGAGCTTCGTACTTCACAAAATGCAAAGTGATTTTGAAAAGTGGGGCAAAAATGCGATGCGATTTCTACCTTTTTCTTACATTTATGCGAAGCATTACATCAAGCCATGAATTAGTATCGAAAACCTTTAGGTCAGCGTAAGAAACAATCATGATTTATAGCCGTATTCTTTGTGGGACTAACATCTTGTTGAACACTTGTCAATTATCTTTTAGTAAGGCTACCATTTTTAAATGCGCCCCTTTTCCCCTTACCCTGAGTCTATGCGCGAGAATGGTGCATTGAGTTTGTAACAACCTAAGGTTGTTTTTCGTTAAAGATACGACACTTTGTTATTTATTATTTAATAAATAATTATTATTTTTAATTTAGAAGTTTTCTATAACGAAAAGGAAATTATTCGATGACTTTTGGTTCACTTTCCCCGACATTTAGTTCTTCACAACTTATTGCCACTTTTATTTTATTTTTATCGTTAAACGGAGGAGCTGGGAAAAAAGTTATTTGTAGCTTGTCCACCGTAAAAAAGTGAGCATGCGCGATAAGAACTAAAAACAAAAATAAAATGCCCAGACATCGTGATCGCTGAGCAATATGTGTATGCTGATTGCAGGTACAGAAACTTTGTTCTATAAATCCATTGCTGGTGAGAAGAAAACTGGAAAATAAACTATAAAATCATACAAATTTGTTATACCATTTCAGTGTTTAAATATGCTAGAAATGCATTTTCCGGCAATCTGAACTTCTGAAATTGCAAACTTCCTGTTGTGCGGCCACCATGGGCCGCACGCCGGAGACACTGAACTAGTAATAATATAACATGTGCAAAGCATTTTTTAAATGATAATTCGAACACTGGCATTGTTAAAGAAATAATTCACCACATATTTGTGAGCAATGCAATATAATATTGACAATGTTTTTATTTGGCAGGACCTAGATTTATTCATCATGAGTTCTTTGACATAAAAAAGTAGTTCTAAAAACCTTGTAAGATCATCTTTAACAGCCCTACCCCAGTCAAAATAATTGTGTCAATAAAGCAGTTTTCTCTTTCTTTTTTTACTAGATTGCTTTTTAACATTTTAGGGTTGGCGTTTTAATGAAGTTGAATTGCAACAACTTATCCTCATTTTGACGTACAGTACTGTAAAAGTTATTTATTAAATTAAAAATTAAGTATTAAAAAAAATGTTAAATTACCCAGCCTTTTTTTAAATTGATTTAGACACTGCTGTGAAGCCCTGCAATTTTATCCCACTAGGGCATGTTTTTACATGTATCAGACGTTTGCCTTAATGCTTCTTTTTGTGACAAATCTTGTCACAAAAAGAAGCATTAAGGCATCTTGTTGCTTGATAGAATTTTCTCAATCTTTTAATTGAAAACAGTCGCATATTTTTTAAATACTCTTACAATGTTTTATACTAGATTCGTATTATAATACTCTCTGTAAGCTAAAGTTGAGTTTTGTAATCAAAAAACAACATTATAATCGCGCCTTTAATCTAAGTAATAACCCCAGTCAAGTAAATTTCATTACTTCATTAATTTTACAGGATAGCAAGGATACACGAAATAGCACTGTGGGACGTATGCACAACAAGTGATCCCCATGGAATTTTATAAAAAATTGGAAAGAGATCACATTTTTATAATAAAAAATATAGATTCTTCTTTGGTACAACAAAATAACAATACCTTGCACCATGCTACAACTCTCCTGGGGTCCTGCTTTATTTCACTACTGAGAGATGACCTACATTTAATGCTCAAGGTTTTATTAGTCATGTATATGACTCTATCATATGT
Organism: Hydractinia symbiolongicarpus; assembly: GCF_029227915.1. Taxonomy (NCBI): domain Eukaryota; kingdom Metazoa; phylum Cnidaria; class Hydrozoa; order Anthoathecata; family Hydractiniidae; genus Hydractinia; species Hydractinia symbiolongicarpus. The sequence goes on from NC_079877.1 coordinate 21,118,741, forward strand.
ATTATATGTAATTTATTCAGTTCTTCCAAAAAACATTTAGGTCAAAATCAAAGATTTTGAGAGTGGATAAATCAGGTCATCATTTTCATGTGCGTTAAAACTTAATCGCTTCGAATTAGATCCATTTCTTACTAAACTAACAATGTTTTTTCGAAGAGGTAACTTATTATAGATTTGAAAAAAAAATGTAGTTAAAAAAAATATTTCTTCTAGCAAGGTACGTAGCATGTGTTGTAAATCTTTCATGCGATGCAATGTTTTGAACTATGAAACGTCATACTGGAGTTAAAACCCAGCTTTTTTTCTGATACCCTTTTTTAAAAACAGCATTTTCAAGAGGTTTGTGTCAACATCACAGATATTTATGGAACTCTGATTTTAGTAAAGAAAAGTTTTTTTTGTTTTTAAAGGATAACTACTTGGAATTTTAAAATAATAAATAAATTTTTTAGACTCCATTTCCCCTTTAAGAAGTATATAGTACTAAAGTTTGAGCTATTAATTTACAGAACGTACATCAATAACATTAGATTCCTTTTCTTTTGCATCCCAAAAATAGAAGCTTTAATAAGCAAAAGAATCTTGCTCAAGTGTCATTTGTTTTTACATATAAGAGTATATATATTTCCAAATATAATAAAAATGTTTCAAGGGTCTCAGAGCGTTTTTTAGAGTTAAAAGTATTTTTATATCTCCCACCCACTATCACGTGTAACATTTTATTTTTTACTTTTGTAACCTATTACAGGCCCCTCAATTTAAATCATGTGACACAATCCCTGTTTTTCTATACCAACCTTTGTGTGTGATTTCTTTAATCACCCTTAAGTACTATCCATCTCTCTAAAGAAAGGAATATTTTTGTGCAGTATGGTCCCATTTAGTTTTCATATACATTTTATCTTGTTGATTCTCTTAACCTAAGAGCTGGTTGGGTGGATCAACAAGATAAAATATATGATAAGACAAATAAGATATATTATTATTGGACAGAAATATAACCACATAAAACAAAAAGACTAGACATGCTATTGGGTTGTGGTATGAGGTGCTTAACTTGGGGGGAACTGAGCAGTTTATAGTGGAGGCCTAAAATTTGAAGTGGACCTAAGACCCCTATGCACACTATGAATGACTCCCCTGAATTCTCCAATGTGTGATGATGTGCTTTTTTTGTGCCATTAAAGAGAAGTGCATAATGGGGGGGAATAGTTGGGCATGGCTTTTCAATAACTCACATAATAAATTATTTTTACAGGATGAATCAAGGATTTTCAGAATTTTGAGAATGTCTGGAATATTAGCAACTACTTTTATATGTCTTAAAAATGTCAGAAATTTAATTTTAAATGGCCGATCAAAAATATTTTTTAATGTTGAAGGTTTTAGTAGGCAAGGTTTCAGGGGGTCCTTCTCCCATCATCAGGCAAAGTAAAATGTTGTTAAGCACCTATTTATATGATTTCAGACGATCAAAATTTGTAAGGATTAAACAATCAAAAACAACCTGTTAATTACAGTTGATTAAAGTAATTAACATTTACCAATAACTACTTCTTCCGTAGGGCTGGCAACCAAATATCAGGAAGTTTATACGAGAGCCTGTTTATGTCTTTGTCACCTTCTAAACTATTAATGGTTTGTTTATCTTCCTAGATGTTGTTTAAGATTCTGTCTATGATTTTCTCATCCCAGTTAAACTGATGACTTCTGTTTCAGCTATGGTCCGCAATTTTGTTTTGTTTTCACATCTCCATTTCCCACTGCACGTGCATTTTTGTCAACACACTGCTTGAAATTTCTTTTTGTTTCACCATGAATACTGCATCACAATCTTTACACACGATTTTGGAAACAAAATTGCTTTGATCTTCCAGGTTAATTTTGTCTTTTGGTTTAGACAAAGTGCTTTGTAGTGCATTTTTAGAGTTAAAAATGCATTTTATCTTGTGTTGCTTTAAAACTCACAACACAAGATCAAATGACTACATGATGACTATGACAATGAGTATGTTTACTAATTGATCCCTCTCCTGACACCAGCTTTGCCATACCTTCATTGCTATTTATAATTGCATACATTTAATTGATTAGGGCTGTGTTTTAAGCCCTATTTACATAGGTTTATTTTAACATATAAAAGCGTTCTTTTAAGCGTTCTTAATTTTAATGAAAATTGTAATCCTAAAGTGCTTCTATATCAGTCTACTTGTTGTTGCAGGTTACCCAATTATGTTGAAAGCCTCTGCAGGTGGAGGAGGAAAGGGAATGAGAATTGCTTATGATGAAAATGCTGTCCGTACAGGTTTTAAACTAAGCTCACAAGAAGCAGCTCAAAGTTTTAATGATGATAGACTCCTGATTGAAAAATTTGTTGAAGAACCCCGACATATTGAGATCCAGGTCGGTTCTTTTCCCTGTGTTTATGTATTTTATACAAGTGTATCATGCTGCAATTCAACCTGTTTAAGCTGTACTGTTTTTGAATGCTCCTCTTCTTTAGGTGATGGGTGATAATTTTGGAAATGTGGTATGCATTATATTTCATATATGTATATGTGTATTGTGGATAACAATAAATTGTCACTGCTTATGCATCATGTTATAAGATGTCATTTGTTTTTCCAGGTATACTTAAATGAAAGAGAATGTTCAATTCAACGTCGAAATCAAAAAGTTGTGGAGGAAGCACCAAGGTATAATCAAATATGTCAGTAGATTTACTCAGTCTAATTCCATATGCTATATATCGTGTCTAGTCATCTTAAATGAATTAAAACGTCTGCATAAAGTCACCAAAAAAATTTTGCAAAAATTTGTATCTTGTACACTAAATTAACCCTAACTAGCACAATACTAACCAAAATAAAAATTGAAGAATTTTTCATTGAAAAATCACTGCTGACATTAAATTTTAACTGACATTGTTATTTTTGCTGACATTATCTATTGTTGTTTGTTTTAAATCTATATTTGCCTGAAATGTGTTAAAAATGTTCCAACCAGCCCTAACAAAATGTAAAAAACACGTAGAAATTTCCATAGAATTCCAACATATACCTCATCCAGAACAAAGGTAAAATTACCATCCACCTCCTTCCAATAGGATTAAAAAAACGTTGCAATTTTTTTTACTTTCCTTTGTGGTCATATTTTACTTGTTGTAATTTAACATGTAAATATTATTCTTATAAACTTGGGTTGTGCTTGATTAAGTTTTACCAACAATTTCATGTGACAAGTTCCACTTTTCAAAAGCAAGTAATGTTCTATATGCTAACAAAGTGAATGTATATATTTCGCTATTAACATAATTTGTTTATTAAGCAAAAAAGGAGAATTAATCAGAAAAATACAAAGAAAAAGAAAAAACACTGTCACTTAAAATTACTATTGCAATAAAAATAAGTTTTCTCGTCATTTCTTATTTTTTTTCTTATATGATATTTTAGCAAGTCGTTTTTAAATAAAAGCATGAATTATTTTCTCTTGGAGTGGCCTAAATAAGAAGTTCATCTTTGTTTCCATTCTTTTGGTGTAGTATTGTTTTGAGCACATCAAAATGGCCTGAAAGTCAGTTTATGCTTTTTATTTTATTAAGAACCCAATAAACGAGTTTAATTGAATTTCTGATTATTCCTTGCTAATGCTGTGAGTTTTTTCGCTTCTCTTAAAGAGATTAAGGTGTTAAGTCTAGTACGGCTGTTTCACAGTTTTTTAGCTGTCCGGCTTTCTTGTTTTCCTTTGAAATTGCCAAAACATACCATGTCTCTAATGTTGATTGACAAATCAAGCGTCACAACAGCAAATACGGTAATTTAACGTCAATTTAAAGTAATGCACTTATAAATTTAAAGCCAAATAACTTGGAAACAGGGTAGTGACATCAGGGTTTTTTTACTGCACAGGTAACTAGGGATCACTTGGGACCTAATTGGGTAAGCTCCCCAAACATGTGACACTCAATCTGTTTCTGTTTGGATGGGTTAATGACATGATCAAAAACCTTTAAAATCCTAGTATCTCCTTGACAATTTGCCAAAAGAACATGATCCTATCTATTTTCTTAATCACTGGTTGAAGCTCTATAAAACACAATAGAGGCAAGAAATAACATATCAAAATAATGTGAAAATAACGTAAAACTTAAAAAGTTGTTTAACAAGTCTTTTTAATTTTTTTAAAAAGCTGTTTTCGTTCTCAGATATGCACGTTTAAAGAATTTCAGATTTGATTAAGCTGAATAAATTATGATGTCATAATAAAGTAATAGCAAATTTTAACTTTTTTAGTCATCAGTGATTTTAGACCTGTTAGGGATTTGCATTCAAACTTTTTCAATGCATAGATTTTATAAAGGTGACTTGATTAACATTTTTTTGCCCTAAGTGGTGCAAAAGTGTTAAGTATATTAACAAAACACATTTCTTTGTCGTATGTTTTCTAACAGTTTTTTTGCTGAAAAACTTATGCTGAAAGACTATAACTATTCTTTTTCAAAAAAACAAATGAGAATGTGCAGAAGATGTATTTCAGTAGCATGTGTTTGCATTGTATTAAAAATAAAACAGGTCCTCAAGAGCTTGTGGCAAAATATGAATTTTAAAAAGGCCAATGCCGAAATCATTCTTTGTATATGATTATTGTGTAACATTTTTCTTATAAGAAAGGAAAAAAAGATTTAATATAATTCTAAGCAGTTAAGAATTTGAAAATAATATACTTTCTATGAATACAAAAATAATGCTCAATGTTTTAATCACTTAGTAAAGAAAAAGATAAATGTTCTAAAATAGCTTGGCAGGTTAATATTGCCATTTTTCAAGAGTGATGTGTAATTTTTGCGCGTGCGATAGTTCGCGTACCTGGATACCATTTGCGCGTGTGGGCACAAGCATCTCATGGAATTCTCTGCAATGGTTATATGCACCCTAAAAATAAGGAAGAAACTATATAATTGTTAATTGCAAATTAGTTATTTCAATGTTACAAACGTTAATACATTAGATTACATCAATGTTTTTAACTAAAATAATGAAGTCATTGCATTGCAGTTTTTTAGGTCAAATAACGTGGAAATGGTTGAAAATAAAAGACCTCGTCTCCTGCTTGACTAACTAAAGAACAGCTGGTACCAAAATGGGACCAATTTTTTTAAATAGACCTATTTCAGTATCGCCTTTTCATGATTAGCCGTGGTGGCAAAAAATCAAAACATTGCATGAAAACGAGGTTAGTTTAGATAAAGTTCAGGACGCCAAGTTGTTTACTAGCTGTCCTGACCTTAGTTATCAACAAATGTTTGTTTTATAATTTTCAACTGCCATATTGAAAGGATCGTAGTGGATAAAAGTATATTGAGGGTATTAGTAGTGGTAGTGTGACAAAAATTATGAATATTTATTGATATTAAGTGTGTATTTATGGCAAATTTAATGTTGGCTAGCTATAGCTAGCTAGCCAACAAACGTTTTGTTTCTTACTCAACCCAGTGTACTCAGTAATCACAAATTGTTTATTGTTTTGGTTTGTCTGTTCAGATTCATATCAGTATTGTAGGTTTATCATTTCTTGAACATGTAAGGCTGTTTATTTTATTTAAAAATTTCTTAACTTTCTTAGGCCATATAACTTATAGGTTATAAGTTATTGTGGTAAATCAATCAAGTACTAAGCATATCTAAGGGAGAGCTGCCCATCTTACCTGGCTAAACATTATTGCATTGACACAAGATGTGACTTGAAACAAATGTGAGCGGGTTGCTCATCTACAATTCTCTTAGCTTTTGAACGAATCACCCCCCTCCCACCAAAAATGCCTATTGATTATCATTTCATTAAAATACATAGTTTTCTGTATAAAAAATCTATTGCCCTCTTACAGTACCTTAAATTCAGAAACTCAACAAGTATAATACAGAAAAGTTTTTATGTTAATTCTATCAGATTTGTCTAAGAAGAGCACCCCTTAAGAAAATTATTTTTATATACATAAGTTTTTGATCTGTGTTTTTACGTACAAATAAATTACAATACCCATAGTTATACTTGACATGGAATAACAATTTGGTAAAACTTATAAATATAGCTAATATTACTGGCAATACTTATAGAAATACTACCTATTGACAGAACATTTTGTGAATTTAAAAAACAACAATTATCTGTAGCTGCAACTGTAATATTCTGTCAGGCCATAATTTTTTAAATAATCAAGGCTCAAGGATACTTATAAGTACTGTCTTGGGTGATTGCATTGCTCTTATTACATTTTGGTTGAATATATAACATGAAGACCAATATTCAGTCTAATACCACCAACCCAACATGCTTAGGATAGCCTTGGAGGAAAGGGATAGCCAAGTCATAATGTTATTTACAGATGTTTCAAAAAATATAAAATCCAAACCATAGTCATAAGAAAAACAATAGCTAGGTAGCTAAACACTAGAAAAAAATATAAACCAGTATAAAATAACTGCCATGTTCTATTTTTTTTACCTAAAGTTCATAATTTAGCCATTTGACAAGTTAATTTGAGAAATAATAAAGGTAAACAAACTATGTATACATCACTTCGCTGGAGAATTAAAATTGTCTCTAAACTAACCTCGTTTTCATGTTAGTATGTCTATTCCGGCTGTGCATTTTGCAGAATGGAAATGGATATTGAAATAAGTCTATTGGGCTGACCCACATGTTTTTAAACTGTCAGGATGATGATGTCATCAAAAAACATTTGAACCTCAATATCTCTTCAACTGTTTGTTGAAGGCACATGGTCCTATATATTTTCTTCTTCAGCATTTCATGCTCTATACAGTAGATGTGATTGATAAATAAATTTGTGAAAAAATGGGTTGTTGCTGATGTCATTACAAAATTAAAATGACATATCTTTTTCATTCTTTTTCTGCCCAATTATTTTTTTCCATTGGCTTATGAACCAGTTTATGAATTACAATCCCAATTAGTACAATCAAGTGAGAGAAAGTAAAGAAAAGTTTGGAATAAGGTTTAATTAAAACTATGAGGATTTGTTTTCTCAAAAAAATCCTTGACTTAATTTTATGTATTTTCTATTGCTTGACTCAGAGTTTGATCCATCAGAAACCAATAATAAAACTCAAAACAAGTACCAGTAAGCCTTTTTTACTTTAAAACATAACTTTTTTCTTGAACAATGAAGTGTTTCCAAATCTTTTTTCTTTGCAAGGCTTGTGTTAGATTTATAATTTGAGGCTACAATTCTTGCCAGAAGTAGTTGAGACAAATGCAAAAACTGACCATAAGCAACAGAGAAGACAATAAATACAAAATTAGGGTTCTTTTTATCCCCTCCCCCATTGAACACAATCAGCAGACTTCTGTTTTCAAATAACTGAGTGCAGCATTGTCTGGAGGTTGCCGGGGTAGAAGTATGTGAGTAATTGGAATTTAAAAAAAGTGTCTCAACACTTATAGCAAGGATTGTAGGTTTCTTATAGACTGATTTCTTATAAGAAACGTAAAGGTCATGGTTTAATAAGTTACTTAGTTCCCCCCACCCCCCCCCCCCCCCTTTCTTTAAAAAATAAATAAAAAAGGGGCGAAATTTTACAAGTGATTCTGTTTTAAGAAATCATTGGTAAATTGTTGTTGTTATTGGCCATTGGTAAATCTCTAATTGTTACAAAGAGACTTTACTAAACCTCTCACAAGTTAAAAGGCATTTTAAAGTTTAAGTCATGCAGCAGTGAAATCATGAATACTTTTTCGGGGTACATAAGTTGTAACAAATTGAAATTTAAAACTTTTATTAAATTTGTCACTGGCTCAACTGTATTACCAGCAAGCATTACTATAAAATGTCCAGTGATGAAAAATGTGATGGTGTATTCGCTGTAAAATTTCATGTCCAAAGACAGTGACTGGTCGTCAATACGTTTTGCTTGTATTAAATTTTATTCTTATTATTTTGTTCACATTTCAACTTCAAGAATCCACCCTAAAATAAAAAAAATGTCCATTTTTTTCACTTTGTTTTTCTCGTACTCTGTTCATCTGCAACTTCTTCACTTGAAAGAAATTTTTGATCATAGAAGTCATTGCATTGCTCACTGGGCTGAAAATACCACATAGGACTGATTGGTATACAGTGAATAATAGTTTTACCCTGCACAATAAATGATGGTATATAATTAAGTATTGCGGCGACTTTAATGGTCATGTTGGGAAGTCATCTGAAGGTTATAGAGGTGTGCATGGAGGCTATGGATTTGGGAGCAGAAATAAGGAAGGGGAGAGATTGCTTGAGTTTGGAATGGCAACGGACATGGTGGTTTGCAACACATCATTCAGTAAGAGACAGAGTAGGCTCATAACATATGAGTCAGGTGGTTGTAAGACACAGATAGATTACTTCCTGGTTAGAAAGTCAGACAAGAAAGTGGTGAAGGACGTGGAAGTTATATTGGGGGAAGAGTGTGTTTCCCAGCATAGGTTGCTGGTTTGTGATATTATCTTGAAGAGTGTTAAAGAAGCCAAGGGAAAGTACAGGCCCCGTCGAAAAGTCTCGAAGCTGAAGGAAGAGATTGTAGCAAGACAATTTAGTGCAAAAGTTCAGCAGTTAGCCCACTATGGTCAATGTGATAATGACAATGTTGAAAGTATTTGGATTACTTTAAAGAATTGTCTTCTAGAAGCTTCTGATGATACCTGTGGGTGGACGAATGGACCAGCTAGACATAGACAGACCTGGTGGTGGAATAATGAGGTTGACCAGTGTACAAAGGAAAAGAGGAAACTTTGGAAAGAGTGGAAGTCAGGTGGTAGTAAAAATATTTACTTAGAAGCTAAGCGTCGTGTTCGTACAGCAGTGTATAAGGCAAAATCAGAAGCAGAGAGAAACAGATTTGCAGATGTGTTATGGATTAACCATTCACTTAGTGATGAATTTAGTGTAAATGTTGGTGTACATCAGGGTTCTGTACTTAGTCCTTTGTTGTTTGTTCTAGTCTTAGGAGCGCTGTCGATAGAGTTCAGAACAGGTTGTCCATGGGAGTTATTGTATGCAGATGATTTGGTTCTCATAGCAGAGTCGATGGAAGAATTAGTTGAGAAGTTTGAGAAGTGGAAGAAAGGACTAGAAGAGAAAGGGCTAAAGGTAAACACAACAAAGTCTAAAGTCATGATTAGTAGCATTGCAGCCAGATGTGATCTTGTAGTTGGAAAGTGGCTTTGTGGAATTTGCAGGAAAGGGGTTGGTAGTAACTCAATTTTTTGTCAGACTTGCAAGCATTGGGTACATTAGTGGAAGGTTAAGAGCTGACATTCAGTTTGTATGCAAGCGTTGCAAAGGTGAGATTATAGAGAATGAAGTATTTCCAGCTTTAATGATGTACAACAATGGCTCGTTAGAGATAGTTGAGAACTTCTGTTACTTAGGTGATATGTTGGGCAGTAAAGGGGGTGTTGGAAGAAGTGTTACTTGCAGGATAGGTTCTGCTTGGAAAAAGTTCAGAGAGTTACTTCCTTTGTTGACTAGCAGAGTCCTGTCAATTGAGGTAAAAGGTAGGTTTTATGAGGCCTGTGTAAGAAGTGTTATGTTGTATAGTAGTGAGACATGGGCAGTGAAGCAGGAAGATCTTGACCGTTTAGAAGGGAATGATATGAGAATGGTTAGGTGAATGTGTAACGCCAGTCTGAGAGACAGAAAGAGTTCAGATGAGCTAAGAAGTAGGCTAAGTCTCCGTAGAATTAAAGATGTTATCCAGATAAGAAGATTGAATTGGCTGGGGCACTTGGAAAGAATGGAGGTGGATAATTGGGTAAGAAAGTGTAGAGACTTGATAGTTCCTGGGGCGAAGACCAGAGGCAGACCGAGAAAGACTTGGCATGAGGTTATTAGGACAGAAGTTGAGTTTAGATCTAACACAGTCTAGATCAGATTGGAAGAGGGTCATTAATATACCTCGTCCAACCCATGCTAGCATGGAAAACGGACGTTAAGCCGAGAATGATGATGATGATGATTGCATGCAGGCGGACAATTTTTCGCTCGCAAAATGAGAAATTGTATAAAATAAGTCTATAAGTCATAAAGCCTTGTAAAAATTCCAATAAAATATCAATAACCCTTGTAGAAATAACCTGACATTTTACACGTAGGCTGAAAAAGGTTTAACAGGACGTCAGAAACAAAACAATAAAAAATAACTTAACACGTGCACTTTTTGTTTGACTACTAAATACCTAAAAAAAGAGGAATAACAACAAACTCATAAGTTAGAGCTACTTATGGGATGGAGCTTCGAAGCTAACATTAGCTAGTTAGCTAACAAAACAGTAGCTAAGACACCCAGTTAAATATACTTAAGCTGGAAGACTTAGATACGTCTATAGCTAACTATTTTTGCTTAGTAAAACATATAAAGGCAAACAATAGCAATGTAAAAATTATGACATTTGCAGTTGTTTATTAAACCAAAATTTTCTATTTCGCTAGCACATTTGTTTGGTAGCCAGCTAACAGCTTTATGTAGAATTTTGAATTTTAGGACAAATACAATAGTTACTCACCAGGACACACATTAATTATGCAACAAAATGTAAACAAATATGCTGGCTTTTTTATAAAAAATGCGGTAAAATATAAAACTTTAAGAATTTGAGGCTTTAATGGATTTTTTTTTAGAATGCGATTCTCCTTGACAATTTTAAGTGTGCTACATACAAAAGCGGAACGTCAAAAATATCAAAGTTCTTACTTTTTCTGAATTCCAATTCAATTGAAACTCTAGCATTCATTTTCCACTTCTAACATTACTTTACTACTTCTAGCTCCACTCTTTACTTCCGAAGTAACTTATTGTGGCTTTCAACTTCACTTTTCTACTTCGACTTCTTCACTTGAACATTTTTTTTTCTTTTTCATATATTATTTTTTGAAACAATTTACTTTTTGCACTGTTTTCAAGACCAAGGGAACGTTCTTTTGTTGTTATTTTGTGTGTCGATGTTAACCCTGTTCCAAATTATATGCTTTTTTAATCCACTCTACATATCCACTTTGATTTTTCTTGCTTTTAATATCTGCACTTTTTATGAATAATCGTCACAAATGAGATATGTTATGTCGAGAAATTTTATGTTTTGTTTTTACGCCAACGGAACTTTCTATTCAAATGCTGTCCTGTTCGAAAGTATGTATTTGAGCAAACCATATTGCTTATTTTCATCACATGGTTTCTAACGGTTGCGAGACAAATGTAAACAAAACAAAAAAACTCGAAAGCCGCGCATTCTGGTTGTAAAAAAGATTGTCTTTGCAAAAGTGACAGACAGACAGACACACCGAGGCTCTGTATTATTATAGAGATGCATCTTTGGCACACAATGCTCTTTGCTACAGCCATAAAAATGAACATTGCAATACCTATGTGTCACTTTTAAAAATATCATTATTAAAAGCTTTTCAGGTCCTCGTTGATAACAGAACATTATAAATATTTCTGACGTAGCCAACCCGTATAAGTATTATTAATAATATTATTATAATAATAATAATAATAATAATAATAATAATATAATATTCAATTAAAATTTATGCACAAATATTACATTGCTATAAGGGAAACAAAACACCCATCCAATATTTTTGCAACATGCCACATTGCTAGTTATCGCATGGATTAACGGCCGAAGTTGAATGGCATGAAACATGCTGAAAATAGATCTTGAGGTTATTCTAAGGTAAGGAAATCGCCAATCAAAATGCTAAACGTCAATGTTTTCCCTCTCCCTAAAATTATCAATGTTTTATGGTATGATGTACCGCTCTAACCTTGCATTGATGTTTAATCTATACTTTTGGATTTGTGAGTCACCCCTAATTATCGTTATAAGTAACATTCACTTTTTTATGTGTTCAAAAGAGATCTGTAAAAGGAGGAAACATGCATACTTGATTATAAGTGTTTTTCTAGTCCATTTTTGGATCCAGAAACAAGACATGCCATGGGTACACAAGCTGTAATGTTGGCCAAAGAAGTTGGGTACAATTCAGCAGGAACTGTTGAGTTTCTCGTAGATAAGCACAAAAACTTTTTCTTCTTGGAAATGAATACAAGGTTGCAAGTGGAGCATCCAATCACGGAGTTAACAACAGGTGTGGATTTGGTTGAGTTAATGTTACGAAGTGCTGCTGGCCAAGAGCTAATATTAAAGCAAGAGGATGTCCCTTTAAATGGTTGGGCTGTTGAATGCAGAGTTTATGCTGAAGTACGTGATTAACTAAAACGTCAAGAGTGAAATTTTAATTTTTAAATTTTTGTTTCGCGAGGATAAATTTTTTCATTTGGTAAATTGTGTTGCTATGTTTTCTTTTCAGAAAGTGTCTTTTGTATTGTGTAGTCTTAATCTTATCTTAGGATCCCTACAAAAACTTTGGTCTGCCATCTGTAGGACTGTTGCAGCATTATGAAGAACCCACACACATACCAAACGTAACCTTTTACCTTTATTTGCAATATTTTAAATCAAAGATCTTGTAATAGAAGTGAAACTGGATTATTCGGTTTTAGGTTCGATGCGACAGCGGAATTAAAGAAGGGAGTGAGATTAGCATATATTATGATTCCATGATATGTAAGGTATAATAACTTCCCTTACTTATTCTTCTTTTTTTCCTTTTTTTACTGAGTATATTATAATTGAAGTAGATTTGAAGTAATCCAGATCAAAAAATCATGAAATTATACATAATTCGTGTTTTTTTGTTCTGCTATTTTTGTGTTCCTGTTGCACAACTCCATCTTTTTATTCTCTTGCACCCTAAAAAGTATTAAAACACAAATTTCTGTTCACTCTTCCAAACGGTGAATCAAAATAAAAGAAAAAATTAGTAGAATTAAGTTAATGAAAATGACAATTAACAGTATTTAGATATGTTCTAAAAAACGTAAAAACATGTTCCTTTTTTAAAAAATTTAATGGCGAAAGTATTTACCGTAAACTTGGCAAAAAAAACATGGGCTGTCGTAAACGTTTATGGCCTAAATTTGGCATTTTTCTCACCATCGCACAACGCTTTACCCTTAATGTATATGCATCAAGTGGTTTAACTACAGTCCCTGATTTTTTTAGTTGGTAACATATGGTGCAGACCGACAGGAGGCTTTAAACATTATGGACAAAGCATTAGATTCATACGTCATCAGAGGGTTGTCTCACAATATCTCATTGTTGCGTGATATTTGCGACAATAAAAAGTTCAGGGAAGGGAAGATTACCACATCATTTCTTAATCATGAATACCCTGATGGCTTTAATGGTGCGTGTGTTACAAGTGATTTTAGCCACACACGTGTATTTACCTTTTCCAAGTTAATACTGTTTTTGTTCTTTAGGAAGAAGTTTAAGTATCCAAGAGAAAAATGAGCTCCTTACGGTAGCAGCATTCATGCATGTAAAACGAGAGGATAGAGCGTCACGTTTCCTGAACTCAGAGTTAGTGGTTGTATTTTGAAAGCGAAAATTTAAAATCGTATTTTATATTGTGCCAAACCCTTGGTAACCTAATTGTGCAGGTTGATTGGGGGACTCAGTAATGAGAGCCTGTATTTTTTTTTTAAATCCATAATTACGGAGGGTTTTTTTAATCGAATTGTGACCTTCATCAAAAGCAATGCCTTCAATTAATGCTGACTTTGTTGGATAGGGTTTTTTATGTTTTTGAAATTTGGTGTTGCCTCCCCTACAGTTATGTTACAAAGAGTGCATCTATTTAGTGTTGCCTACCACTCTTCGAAACCAATCTCTTGTGATCTGTTTTTGCAGTTAGGCCACAAAAGGAGAAAATATGGAGTTACTGGCTTGTACAATGGGGGAAATTTAAAAGTATGTCATATTTTTTTTGTGCTTGTAGTAAATGTTTTATGTTTTACATGTGCACATTTTTTCAAGGGTATACGTGTCGATTTTTATGTTATTTTCTTTTGTTCCTAATGTCATTTTTAGATCTAAAATTTTAAAGAGTACTAATTTTTGCTCACATTGATTTTTCAGACAAAACCAGGTAAAAGGGCCTGGACGACGGATGGATAGTTACCACTTTATTTTAAGAGACTAGTTCTTTCCATGAATCTGCTTAAAATTGGTCTCATTTTGGTGCCAGGTGGTTCCTAGTTATCCACACAGGAGATGATGTCAGTTGTTTTCACTGGTTTCCATGTTATTTGCCCTTAAAGTTATAACTGCAATAAAATGGATTTATTGATTTATTTAAAAAAATTGACATCAATCTATTTTATCGACTTGTGACATAACGTCAAAATAAGTAATTTTTCAGGATATGGACAAGTCAATAAGTCAAATTTTCATTCTTTCATGGGCTTATCGACTAGTTTTTATTTAAGATGAGAGATTTTTTCAGATTGGTATTGATGGCAATGAAGCTATTGAACTGCGAAGTAATTGGGACTTGTCTTCACTTTGTATTGAAGCAAATGTAAACGGGAGAGATGTCGTCCTTCAGGTAGGACATTTTATCTGTGCTACTTAAACAAGAGCGCAACGCCAAAGATTATCTTATATTCTTATTGCCTAGCGTGAGTGAGCATGGTTATCCATGGCACAAAAATCTTCAGTCACTTCTTTACGCCCCACGCATTGCTCCCCTTACGTGTGGCGTGACGAAAAAATTTATTAAAAAAAAAATTATCAAAATGAAAAGTTGTGACTATATGATAATAATATCCTTTAATTTTTTACACACCAAAAATAAGTCGATCTGTATAAAAAATAATTTGGTAGGCAATACATATTTTTTAATATTCACTATTAAGCAATATTCCTCATTTGGCATGAGAAGTATGAATGTACTAACTACGTTCAGACATACAAAGACAAGTTCACCAAAGGTTATTGCCTTACCTGAAACTATATTATTATTATAGCATCATTTGATGGGCTTTTCTACCGAATGGCTCTGTTACAGTAAATGGATATGTTTTGGCATCAGTTGTCTTTATTTTAAAAAACAGTCCTTTGTTACTTCCACTGTTCTTTTTATTGGACACATCAACAAATTTTACGTTTTTCCGCTACTTTATGTAACTCAATCAGATTTCAGCTTTATATTTTGTTGCAAATAAATTATGATATTAAGAAAAGCTTTACAAACTTGGGTAATACTTGAACAGGCATTTTTTGTGTGTAATTTCTTTAGTTGTCCATCAAATGCTGCATTTTTTAAATTCCACGAAATCCTACGTTTTTACATAAAATTTCAAACATTAGCAAAACAACTCTTACCTCTATATTTTCCTTGGTTGTCTATTTAATGCACCATTTTTGTTTTGAAGTTGAAAAAAAGGTGCTCTTTTGAATAACATTTTTCCATTGTCTAGTAAATGAGAAAAAGAGGAGTAGAAAATCGTAGAAAGGTAATAGCGATTTTATTGTCTTTTTGACAGTGGCCATTACTATGATGATCAAAATTAGCTGCCAGCATATGTTAATGTCACTCTAGAATAGGCGCCCATAAAAACGTCCCATTGGGTGTACCTAATTTATCGCCTGGTATACTTATTCTTTAAATTTCGGCTGGACCACATCTAAAAGAAATTCCGCTTCAGGAAATAATGGTTTGTTTTGTTATGATAAAATATTGTGGTAGAGGACATTAGCAATACATCAAAATAATATTATATTTTGTGTCAGTAAGCATTGATTTTTTTAATTTCGTTTAAACTTTTTTGGGAAAGGACGGTATGCAATACTGAAATAACAGATTTTTTTATAAGAAAAGAACTGTTTTTGTTGTATCTGAAGTTATTACTGAAACTGTTTTTGTTTTTGTTTGTTTGACATTTCATGTTCAAATTTTGTGGAGATTTTGTGCAACATAAAAAGAACTAGCTGTTTCTTATATTATATTTTGTATAAACTTTTCTTCAGGGATCTGTATTCAATTTACCGAAATGACTCATTCTTTTAAATTTAAATTTAATGTGTTTGAAATCATGGTTATTGGACATCTTGTGTAAGGTCGTATGGGTAAAAACAATATGCAAAATGTTTAAGATTTTTGTTGGTTTGGTTTTACTCCTCGCAAACTATTTAATATTTGGAATTAAGATATTGTTGTCGGGGGCAAAGTGCAATATACTGAAATAGTTGCGAAATGTGGATTTTTCTATGACATGAAATATGTTTGAATAACATTGTCAGTGATTTAAATCTCATGGGTTTTTCCAGATTTACTTTTCGCATTGTTCAAGTAATTTTAGCAGATTTATTTTTTGTATTTTTTCATGCCTAATTTTTTAGTCCTTTGGTGTTAAGGATTATAACCATGAAATAAATAAAATGCAGATAATGTCTGTTCAAAATTCAAACTAGTGTTGTTTGTTTTTGATGCACATTATACCTTCAGAAATACACAGACATACAACTAGTATTACAGTAATTCGCCCTATTTATTTGTACAAATTTTTCATTTACTTTTATCAGAATGGCAAAAAATTATATATATTATACTCTGTCTATCACATATTTAAATGGATAGATTGGTTTTAACATTGGCGTGTTTAGAATTATGGAAGAGTGGGACAGACGTATAAGATTCAACACTGTGGCACAGTGGTGAGTTTTTCATTTATAGCACATATTCAAAGCTCATTTCCAAAATCCTTGCACCAGTGTTTTGATTTTACTGTTAGTTTGAAGTAGATGTAATGGAGGCGTTACAAGATGACTTAAGCGTTTACATGAAAGAAAAACCAAAGGTGTGTTAGAGATTTTTTCTCATTGTTTCTTTTTTTTGAAAGTAATTTATTCTAAAAATAACATCACTTTGTAGGAGGATGCTTCACCTTTTTTGAGATCACCTATGCCTGGTGTGGTAATCTCAATCTCTTGTCAAGTTGGAGATAAGGTAACGTTTAACTATTCATCATCATCATCGTCATTATCACTATTATCATCATCATCAAAATGTTCTGCCTGTGTTAAAGAGCTTTTTCATTTAAAATATTCTCTTCCTTAAAATAAATTTCAAATTAACGGAATTGCAGTTACTGACACAAGCAACTGTATTAAAATCAAAAAAAAAGTACGCACAATCTGAATAGGAGAACGCCATTGTGGGGTCTCCAAAGTGTAGCAGAAATCCAGAAAATTAAAGCTAAGTAAAGCCAAAGTTAACAAAGGTAACAAAATTTCAATGTGTAACTATAAACACAAAAAAGGTATTTGGAAAAAGGAGATTTTTTTTCGGGTGGAAAGTCCCTTTAGTTATTACATAAATCAAATTTCAAGAAAATCTTAATGTGTTTTGATTTAGTAATGATTTTTACTTAAAACTTTGTAAGTGTGTAATCAAACTGCTTTCAAATTATGTTTGAACTGTTTATCTTTCAGGTGTTTGAGGGACAAGAAGTTGTGGTTGTAGAAGCCATGAAATTACAGAACTCGTTAGCCATGGCGAAAACAGGAATTGTGAGTGCGAGATCTTATTCTTTAGTCTGTACAATTCATTAGACGCCTATATATCTTGTCATAAGAATACACTTTTTTATAAGAATCATAAAATTTCGCTTCAGCCTGAGGGTTATTGTTCTTATTTTGTTCTCACATTTTACGCCGTTTTATCTTTTTAACAGTATGAGAACTATTCGTGATGCAGCATCTAGGTACAATTTCGCAAAATCGTAACAATTGATTCTGCGAAAATTTCAGCCCTAAAAGATGTTTTTTTGGAAAAAAGAATATCATTGTTTTTATTTTTTAACCATTACCGGCTTCTCTGTTCCTATGTTCTTTGTAAAAAAAGCATAACTTATTTAGAGCCTGGGTTGGGTACATATTGTGCTCAATGTTCCTCCCTATTTCAAGTGTCATTTTTCTCATTTATCTGTTTTTGTTGCAACTTTCAGAAAGGTAATCCTGAGTAGCAAAACTTTATCTGAATAACCTTCAATATAAATTATGACAATAATCACAGCACTTCAAGAGCCTCAACACCACCATCATATCCAAACTAAAATGGCCTTTGTAACATGATTTCGTTATTTGGGATTCTAAAATTTAAGGGATTCCTGCATTGAAATGATATTTTTATATGTTGTTGAGGATAAAAAATTTTTTATTAAGTTCTTTGGACTTTTTAAAAAATCTTTTTTCGTTCGTGAGATATTTAGCTTTAAAGATCTCCATCTGACCTTATGACATCATCATTGATGATTTAATAAGGTAGTAAGCAAAAAATTAATAATTTAAATATATCATAAATTCATGAAAAAGGAAAAACATAAACACATCAATAACTTATTGCAAACACAACAATCACAAATCACCAACTAAGAATGGAATGTACTATTTGATACAACTTTGTAATAAAATAAATGCTCAAATGTGTTGTTCATTGTCTTATAACTCTTCATCAGTAGATACGTCGTCGTCACGTTCATTTGAATTCATCGAGATTAAATTCTTGTAAAATACACAGAAATAAAACCCACCTTAATCGAACAGTTACTGTAGGTAGAGTACAATTATCATTCATCAACTATCCTTCCTCAGAGAACTCTGCATTATCACATTCAACACATATATCAGGTGGCTTTGGTGACTTATATCCCTCGAACCAATTTATCTTCCTTAATTTATCTTAATGTTGTTCCTTAAGAATCCATCTACAACATATTTGTAACAGCTAGGGTGGAGCAGGTAAAACTGATGTTAACCATTTCCCAGTTATAAAGTTCATTTTATATATCTTCTGTTTTAAACTTGAAAGCAAGGTGGAAGAAAGCTACAATCCATAGGAATATATAGCTTCACCGCTGTTTTCTGGCTTATACTGAAGAAATAACTCCAATCTCAATTCACCAACAGAAACAAATGGGTTTTTTCCATACAATTTGCAAACGATCTCTTCAATATTTAACAGAATTGTCAGGATTTTCAGTGGTTGAATCTTCCCCTTATGACTGAAAGCATCAGTGTAATAACAACCACTGACACTGAAAGCGTGATATGCAGGGAGTGACTTACATAGCACGTCACCAAACTTTTTTTACAATTGGCTGACACTGATATATCTGAGTGTATCTAACCATAAATGGATTTGCTGATCGAATGAAGAAAAACTATGCTATAATTAAAACATCAGTCTCAGTTATGCATATTACTACATTATTTGCGATGATGCTGATGTGAGGTGATAAATCATTCGCGAATCTGCTTCTTCATGTGAAGTAGCAAATATTACCTGATTTTTCTTAAAGTACAGAAATAAGGTTGTCATCCACCCAGATCTGAACAAGAAATTGCACTGGAGATTCTTTGAACTGGTCGTTTCTTAAAGCCTGCACCCAGCTTCCAGGGCACTTCCTTCTCGAGAGGTATTTCTATATGCTCATCACAATCTGCCATTCTTCTTCTTTGTGTTTTAGAAAGAGCATTAAATATCTATAACATTGCATATGAAAACCCTGTACACATCTGTTTTTTCTGGAACAGAAAAGTTGCTGTATTTGAGATTTTGTTTTTTTCTACTGCTTAAAACCTTTTGACATTTCATAAGATTGTTTTTTGAAAAGCGTTAATTTTCCATCACTGGATCCATCACCAACATGTAAACTGAAATACGTTCTTAAACAAAAATCCCCCACCAAATGTAATTCTAGTTACTGCAAAGTACAAATTACAATAATGATTGAAAGCAAATAAAATTAGTACCTGACTCCGCGTTCTGATTATTATTACATTCAGAATTTGCTGTTGTTGAAAATTCAATTGCAGACTCTGCAAAAATGAAATAATTACCTCTGTGTTCAGTATTATCATATTTTTCAAAGAACCAAAAAAAACCAACAACATTCTTGCAAGAATTATGAAATAAGATTTGGAGGCTTCTTCAAGTAGAGTGTTCTTAAAATAAAATGTGTAGTCAAGAATAGATGTATATATCATTACCATTAATCTGTTTTTTAATACGCCACATTTCCATGTTTAAACTATCTCTTCAAATTATCTTTCGTCGTTTCACTTTCTCACATGCTATTCTACTATATCACAATATCTAGTTATATGCTATTAAAATTTGGAACATGGTCTGTATAGAATATGCTCAATAAAAACACTAAAAGAACATGTTCATTAGCATCTTCTAATAAACTAGGGATTTTTTTTCATGAATTGTGCATGAATGATAATATTTTATTATCTTTGTGGGGGCTCTAACTAAGACTTAGGACCTCAATATCTGGTAAGTTTTTTTTCGTTTAAGTTCCTTTATATAAGTAGTACAAATTTTGGTGCATCTACTTTATGAGGTATTTTATAGGCCCTTTGAATTCTTTGTGTACCTTATGTGGGCCTTTTTAGGTCTCTTTCGGCCTCTTTGAGGGAGGTCTGAATTTCTAAATTTCGAATACTTAGCTTATAAGAATATTTTTAGCAAGATTTGATGATGTACCCGATGGGGTGAAAACATGACCAATTTAGGACAATTTAAGAGGCATGGGGAGACAAACGGCCCCAACGCAATGAAGCTTACAAATATTTTTTTGTATTTCCAGTTTATTACTCTCGGTACATCAGGTCAAACAATCTGTACCTTATGGGTTGAACGAATACGTCACAAGCTCTTGAACTATAATTTAAGCTGTATTATCAGAAAGCAAAAATGGACCTTTTCCCTTCTGTTCTTCTTTGGTATATTTCTGTAGCAATTTCTCAGTTTATTTAAAACGTATGGTCACGAAATTAATCTCTTTTACTATTGATGCTTACGTACTATTCTAGATTTCTCTGAGTCCTGAAACTAGAATTTCCTCCCGTTGTGCATCGCAATCCCCTTTGGACTCACACCCAAAGTGCTGGTCCAACTTGATAAATCTTTCCAACCGATTGGGTGAAAGGTCTGGCTTTGGAATTCAGAACGTATTTTGTAGTTGACTTTTTTCTTGTACGCTTTTCCTTCTATGTAATCTTGGTCGTCATTTTTAGGTCTCCCCTATTATGCATTCTCACCTTTTTGTATGCGTTCTGCAGATGGTCACTTGTCTCCTGTCCTGTCTTCTCTCACTAATTCATCATCTTCTTTTTGCTTTCTGTGGATGTTATTTCTTCTTCTACACCACCAACTATATACGAACCTGTATTAGTGCCACTCGTTGCATCGCCATCTGTCTAATCCTTTTTAATCGAAGATGCTGACACATCCTCTTCTGTCCAAGATGTTGACGCATTCTCTTCCCCGTTATTTCGGTATTCTTCATCTGCTGAAGTCTCTGCAATATCAAACTGTACTTTCTGATATTCGCCACAATCCTCGATCTTGTTTTAAGGTTTTTCTTATGTGAAATCGACATGTTCTGTCTGTATATGGTTAACAAGATGTTTAAAATCTGCAGGGCTGAATGCGTCATCATCCGAGTTATTTAAAGATTGATTAATGTCATTTTCATTGTATGTCAGTTTAGAAAATTTGTCCCAGTATTGATCCTGAGATATGGCCGCTTTTGTCAGTAAGCTCTAAAATAAACAGCCTTTGTAATTTAAGAGCAACAAAAATACACTTCGAGGGTAAAATGGCTAAAAACGGAGAAGATTTCGTTTTAGCCAAACATTTAGATGTTATTTTTAGTCTATGGTTCAAATTTTATACACAGAATCTCGTCAAAGAAAGAAAGAGAAATCGACCATCAATATGCATGTATATGCCTCGCTGCTTGTGCAAAACTTCTGTGCTTGGATTGTTTATTTAGCTAGCTAGCCCTCTTCTTATGGCAATGATCGCATCTCATCTGGGGGCAAACAATACACTCACCTGAATTTACATCACTTACGAAGAATAATGTTTTAGGAACATTTGACCACAGTGTTTGTTTGCCCCCAAACATGCACTAATTAAACAAGTCACATGACGTTTTGCCAGCAGACTTGTTTGTCATATGCACTGTAGCATTTTAGTTCTGTCGTCAATGAAATTTGCTGCATAAAATCACAAATACATACTGTGTTAACATATATTTAGTGCACATACAAGAATGATGGTTTTAATATTATGACAGTTAACTATATACAAAAGCTACAGCTATGATTAACAAATCTCTATATTGAGAAAACAACTTGGGAAGAGATCATCAAACCCAGGGAGAATTTATATCATCTGCCACTTGAACTAGAGCAGCTAGGCTATACAATTATAGCTAGCTAGTTAGCTGCATTTATTAAAAACATATTTTAATGCTATATATATATATTATGAAGACAACATCAATCAATTTTGTATGCCATCAGAATTTGCAAGGATTTGATCTTTTAGAATTGTATTAGTCGTACTATATGGAAAGCAAAGGTCATGCTTGCCTTATAGACATTAAGACTAATATATCGAAAATTTAATTTGTTTATCAGTGTTGCATAATTTAGATTATTTAACTCATTTAATTTGGAAAGTGATTTTCTTGTTACACCTACAATCCCAGGCTTAGTTAGAATAAGAATCGATAAAAATTATTATTAAATTATAAAATTATTATTAAAATTAAGCATAAAAATATTTTATCTACATGGGAGGGAGATAAGATTTTTGATGACAATTATAAATTTTAACCAAATTATATAAAAAATGATGATATATGATAATGCACAATTAGATTAATCAAATTTAGGTTTGCCAAAGTCCCATTAGAATTAAAATAAAATCGAAACTATATGAATGATGCATGGAACAAATGTTGTTGTTGTTGTTTTTGCCAAAATGAAATCAGAGAGTAAAGAACGCATAGAAAAATTATCATGATGTATTGGTAATGCGCACAAGAAAAGCAATGTTTTGACTTGCTACTAAGTACTTATTTAATGATTGGTGCAACAGCATACTATATGAATTTTATCTGAGGTTTAGAAACAATAGTTAAAATCCCTAGAAATGTTGATCTTTTAACATTAAATATTTAAAAACTTGAATAAGCTCCTGTTTGCCTATTTTAGTTTTGTTTAAGCAGGCGGTACACAATACTCTTTTTTCGAATTCGACAAATTTGATCATGTATCTTGATTTTCTTCGTTAACTTGATAGTCGACACTTTACACATTAGGCATTTTTTGATTTTTTTTTGGATTTATCGAAAGTTCCTCTACCAACCTGTTTTTTCAAAATTGTATCAAAGAATTGGAGCCTAGTGCACTCTTTTAATACTCTATAAAATGAAATTTGAACACGGTTTGAAAACATGAAAGTTTGTTTTGAATTCACCATTTCAGTAAATACACTTAAGCGCAATGCATTATGGTAGTTGTAATCAAAATTGTCAACAAACATGGAGTGTGCTACAGAAAATTCATGAATAATAACACGCATAACACCTATGAACAGCGTTTTAGTAGCTTTGGATCTCCTGATTTCACAAAACCTCTCTAAAACCTAACTTTTTCTACAGAAGAGAGCTAACAAACAACTTTCTTTCATTCTCTAACAAGACTTTTGACGCCAGCACTGTAGCTACATGAGGGGGGCTTTCCTTGTTGTGTTCCCCAGTGTTACAATAATTCAAAGCGCAACAAGAATTTATTTTTTATATCATACCAAAAGAATAAGAACTGAGGAAAAAAAGGCTTTCGAAAATTAGCAGAAAAAATTTTAAGCCAAGAACTGGACACAGAGTTTGTTCTGCTCACTTTAAAGATGGGAAAAAAACCTATATGAACAATATACCAACTATAAAACCTGTGGCTTTTAAGAATGGCAAACCAAAAATAGTCTTGGCCTATCTGATCGAAGGTTACCATCGCCAGAAAAAAAACGAAAAAAAAATTGACGCAGGAGGAGAAGTTCCAGTGAGCTAGCAAACATGCCACAAATTTAAGCAAAAAGGCATGGAAATGAGAACTGAAATATCATTTTTAACATAAACATAAGTAAACACAATTTTTTACAGGCTTTGAAAGCTGTACTAGGACATTTCAGCCTGCAGCAGATTCACTTGTATACGGGGGGTTCAAAATAGTTGAAAATACAAAAACTGTTAGTAGTAGTAAGAGTGGACTATCAAGAAAAATTAGCACAGAATAATTTTTTATGATTTTGATCAGACTTCCCTCTGCCTTCCCTATTGGGGATATAGCTATTCGATTCAGTATTTCTACTACTTGTGCTAGCCGAATACTCTTGATTTATACAAAGCGTGGGTATTTTGCTGTTATATGGTAAATTTTCGTACACTTGTAGCTACAAATGACAGTGACGGTTAGATAAATAAAATACCAAAGTATAATATATAAAACTATATATATAACCATGTATATAAAAACTATTTTTTTGCAAATATTTTGGGAGGAGCCATATAATGAAAATAAAATTAAGACATGTTGTTCCATTTGTCCTTTTTAAATCCTATTCGTTCAATGCACATTGATTTCTCTGTATACCTTGACACTGTGCATAGTAAACCTGATTTTGCTTTAATTTTGGTTAACCATTGCACGTTTGCCTGTAAATCGACTTATCTTGGCATGTTTTTTTAATTATTACGCCCCTTTTTGAAAACCGACACTTGATTTAAATTACTTTTTCTCTGAAATAATTCAATCAGAGCTACATCCCATCCAAGGCCACTTTGGGTTAACAAATAACCCACATTTTTCAACTTGCACTTTTTCTTTTGCCGCATATTTTGTAATTACCATCCTTCATTTTTAATTCCCCATTGACTTGCCTCAGAGTAAAAAGATTAATTTTGTGATAAAACTTTCTTTAAAATAGAAGTGGGATAAAGTGCATGAAATATTCCAAAGAAAGCCACACACAAAATATAAAAAAACAACAGTTTGCAAGTTGTAAAATCTAGTTGATAGAAAGTTACAACATCGACAGTCACAACATCGACTACAACAACACCAACAACAATAATAATAAAGTCAGAAATAACACATCTCAAATATTTACATCTGATTACATTTCAAAAAAAACCAGCTAACCGCTTTGTGACGCTGTAAAATAAAAAAGATTTAAGAATTTAAAGCTCCAATGGATTTTTTTGAGAATGCGACTCTCCCTGACAGTTTTAAGTGTGCTACATAAAAAAAGTAGTAGAAGGGATGGTGTATACCCAGTTTTTTTAAATCTCACGGTCAAACTCTCATAAAAAATAACATACAGTATTTTGCTTGTGACGTCACAGATTTCATTGCGCCTCATCACCACAAAATCGGCAAAAATCCGCTGATAATCAACGCATGCTCAAAACCTTCAACATGCTCAGCAATCTTTGGACAAATCTGTGTGTAAGAAAGGAGATGAGTTAGTTCAAAAAGGCATCAGATCATATCAAAATACAGAAAAGGTGCAACAAGGCTGTTGAGGAGAATCCCTGCATGTTCATGTACATACCGGACCAGTTCAAAACGCAGGACATGTGCAGCAAGGCTGTTGAGGAAGATCCCTTGATACTCAAGTTTATACCATAGCGGTTTAAGACACAGGAAATGTGCAACAAAGCTTTCATAAAGGACCACGAGATGTTCTGGTTTATTCCGGATCAATTCAAGACTCAGGACATGTGCAACAAAGCCGTTGAATGACATGTCTGTCATCTAAGGCTTGTACCAAACAAGTTCAAGACGCAGGACATGCCCAACAACATGTGCCCAATATGTAGGTGAAATTCCCAACTTGCTCAGCAATCCTCGGACCTCGTTTAAATGTATAATAAAATGGTACTCTGTTACTGGTGCTCTGTAGAACTGTGCGACAAAATAGGCGTCAGGTGCAACCCCCACAGGTGAGTACAAAACATACGACGAATTCTGGCTTTTTTCATGTCAAAGAAAACATGGCTGCTCATATGGGCGACGATGGCGGCGAGTATGTGTACGAGGGCTACTTTTGTGGAAATGCGTGCTGCTTGGCTTACGTGGAAGGGGCGAAAGGTGTATGACAGTGCGTACGAAATATCGCTGTGGTTGTTGAAAAGGCGCTACAAAGGAAGGGCTGCCCCAGACTAGAGACGCCTCGTCAGATTTGGGGGCGACTTGACGCAAAAGGAATTTCTGGCATTGGGTTTGGTTTGAAAGATAAAGGGAACAATGCAAAAAAAGATACTATAAATAAATGTGCATTAACCGTTAATCAAAATTTGAAATATTTGAAAATTTAGTAGCTATGATCTTCATAACCGGCGTTGGTATCTCTCTACCATTTATGGCGTTGGCATTAGTACAAGAATCGTCGAAGGAGCAGGAGAATGAACAAGCAATTAAAGATTTGGAGGATTGTATTCATGCTTTAGAATAGCTAGTAATGGAACAATGCAATGACTGCGAACGCGTACTCGATGAGTACGACAGGTGTAGCTGCGGACGTAGGTTCGTGGTAGAGGCTAGGATGTTGTGTTGGTGCTGCTATCAGGAGTATATCACATATAACGGGGGTAGTTGCGTATGTACAAGAAGAAGCAATCCTCTGACGCTGTTGAAAATTCAATAAACGAGGTGCTAAAATTTGAGAAAGAGCTTGTCAACCCTAAAAATTTCTATAGTTGTGCTGCTAGTTTTACTGACATCAACGATATTAACGTGAACTATCTGACAGTGTCAGATTCTATCCCTGCCAACAGAGCAACAGTATATTGTGGGGTCATAAACGAGACCTCGTAGTAGCCCTTAGGGTAAAAACACCAAAAATCTAGTCCCCGCATGGAGTTAGCCAGTACAACGCCAGTGCTGTACCAGCAATGAGTCTTGATTTCGAAGAGTACCCCGACTGGATTGCGAAGTATCGTCAAATTTGGAACAAAATTGAAGATTTGATATCTCAAAACTTGACGACGAAACCTGTGAAAAAAGATCGCTACATGAACGACAAGCTCAAGTACTACAAGGACGCGATAACAACTAAATTCCATGGTCAAGCAGTACCCTACGATGAACTCTGCCAAGTAAGTGCCATCCTGGCTATATCATCGGTATATATGCAGGGCAAAAACTACTACCCTCAGGTACATGTTATGGAATGTAGGTACAAGGATTTTAAAGTCGAATGGTTGCTGAGTGATGATTAAAAAACAGTTTTGTAGGCCCCACAAGACCTAAAACATACAAAATTAAGGCTTGTAATCAGGTGGAGACTCTAGGTACTGCTTGCATATTGTACAGATTGAAGTTTTTTTAAAACCTCCTTCTTACCCTCCTGTCTCCCTTTTGCAACTAGCTGAGCACGTTCTCGTTCGATGATAGATTCAACGATCCATGTTACGCGCTGTTGTATTTGCTCCTTTAGTAGCATATAATCGGTTCAGCTTTGTCTCTGCAAGTAACCTTATAGTTTCATGTTTCTTGGATTAACACCAAGCATCTTTGAGGCGTTCCGCAGACCTGCCTGTCCAACCCCTACAGCAACCGTAATGCCTCCCATCGTTATACAGAGTGGTGCACCAAGACCTGAGGCTAAAGCTCCTATTCCAACACCTGATGTTATGATTGTTACACCTAATAGCCCATAGTCACAAAACCTCACCCAGGTTCCGTTCATCTTAAATTTTTTTGCGAGTCTGTTTCTTTCTTTAATTTCGTCTCGTAAATACTTTTCAATTTCTCCAATCTTGTTAAGTCTATAATTCTGGCTTTCTTCAGGTGCACTTGGTAAATTCGGGTATAACTTGGTGACATCATTCATTTATTATTCAATGAGCAAATTCATCGTAATTCCAGTAAACGATACATTTTTGTTGTGGTGAAATTCGTCTGTCAGCATAAATTCAAGGCGATCCGTAGAACTCTTCAAGGAAAGGTATGTTGAAATGCCAAAACTCCATGTAAGCATGTCCCCCCAAGCGTTTAACTCCTTGGTGGGCAGCAAGGCAAGAATTTTAGACTTTTTACCATCTAGTAGGCAGTCGTCTTCGTCCAACTGAGGGCAAACAAGTCTCAATCTTTGGTAAACGTCAGTCTTGTAAAATGCATCATAGTCGCCTTTTGTGTAGTACTTTCCACCAGCTGGAGCAGGTAGGCCCAAGAGCTCTTGCAGAGGTCTGTTAATCACCACCGTGTACCCGTCATTGACACGGAGCCTGCAGAGTCCATTTTTCAGGACAAACAGCTTGATTTTGTCTTGTGCTTGACTGTTGACGATAGTTGCCAGATCCTCGATCCTGTACAAACCATTCATAATCTCGATCCGAGTAACCCCTGATCAGGCCCTGTCTTACGGATGGTAAAATCGTTGTGGGTATAAATGTTCAGCCACATGGGTCGGATACTGATAGTCTTTAGGGCAATCCTCGTATTCTGCCCCAGGTAATCCTCAAACATCGTGGGTTTTTCAATATCAGTGATGTAGAGTTGCTTCATCTTTCTTATAACAAAGATGAACATTTACTCGTACAACCCCAAGGCAGAGTACAAATCCAACAGGGGAGAATGGCCCCTTGCTATAACAAACCTGGAGCACCAGGACCTGTACGTGTCTACGGAATCACATATTTCCGTGGTATTTCCCGAGTTTACAAAGTATGCCATCAAAATCCCAACAAATTTGCTGAATGACCCTGTCAGGGTGGGTTGGACATGACAAGCCTTGGACTACTGGAATGTCTAGGTTAACTTCGCAACCCATTGCGCAACCACAGCCTTGAGCATCTCTGCCAAGCACATGACGGGCTCCGTACCCCTTGTCAACTCGATCTTCAAATTCCATGTTTACTATCACCAATGGCCGTATACTGTCAAGAATGAAGGTGCCCAGGCCTTATGAAAACGGTTTATCGCAGTACAAAAATCCCTACTCAACCTCTGGATATGCACAAGTATGCCGCGAATACGGTGCTAACCCCGATAGCCTGTACAAATTTAAAGCTGTCATGTCGTCACTCACCAACGGTTCATGGTGGCCCCAGGTTGATGGTGACTACGCCAAGTTTATCATGCCGACAAGCCAGGGTCTGACGTCGGAACGTCTGACAAAATTGAGTGAAGTATTAGCGTCTACGTGGTCTTGTTGCTTGGGTCGCAGGCGGGGACCAAGGCATCCCTACTCGGTTCTGGTGCGGACCACTATGCAGCCAGGCAAATCTTGATTCAGAAATTTCAAAGTATGGTGAAGAGGGAAGAGAATGTAGGCCACGATATAACGTTTTTTCAGAAAGTGTACAATATGCCACAACTCCGGTGAATTTTGCCGTCATGCCCAGCGTGTACATGGTGCCCTCAGACATAAACCTATGTATCGGTAAAATTGAAGGTTATAACAACAATATCCTGATTGCACCTGCCAACGTAAGCGTCGGGGTTCAGGTTTATGTGAATAACAAGCCTATTGCAAAGCCTACGAAGATGGCCATCAAACATGCGGCACCCCCTAAGCTACACCTCCCAAGCATACCACACCTTCTAGACATACTACACCACCTATACATACCACACCCCCTAAGCATACCACACCTCCTAGGCATACTACACCTCCTAGGCATAGTATCAAACCTGAACACAGGGAAGCCCCTAAACAACACGAGGATACAAAAACTGCGTTGATCACAGCAGGAGTAGGATTAATTTTTGCTTGGCTTAAATAGGTCTAATGTTTTTCATCGACATATTAGACTTTTTCCCTCTTTCCAACGTAGGCGACGACAAAAGCAACGGCAGCCGCGTTTGCCATGTACAGATGCTTGGCTGCGTGTTCGACAATTGTTGTTGCCACTCTGAGGAAGAACGAGACAACCGTACCAATAATCCCGGGTAATGCAGCACCTGCGTTGGCTGCCAAGTATTTCAGGAATTTTCCCAATCTGTACAACTGTTTCTCTACAAACCCCTTTCCTGCGGCACTTCTTCCTGCGGCGCCTCCGACACCCCCCCCCCCCCCCCCTCCTGTAACTGCGAGTACAGTGGTGGAAATCAGTAGCCCAACAGCCGAGACGATACTCGCTATAGTCAGACCCTGTTCCTTGAACAAGATCTTGAGCTTTTGAAGTAGGGACGTGTAATCTCCGGCTATTTTCATTATGGTTTCTTTGATGACCTTCAGCTGACTATATATTTCAGAGGATAATAAGCCATGTGCTTCTTGGGTAGCCTTTTTTTTTGTTTCATAGTCGGTAAATCCTAGGGCTCTCATACGCGTACTACCTAACAATGTTTGTATAGTGCCAACGGCTTTTAAGGCACCATCCTGATTCGTCAGCACTATTTTTTTCAAAGTTTTATTCCCTATCACTATTTCTTTGACAATGAGTTGATTCCCTTCCACCCTAAAATAATCGTAATGTTTCGCATTAAGCAGCCCCAGTTTCTCGCTAAGACGTTCGAAAAGGTCGTCGACTTTACCGTCTACCAGTATTCGCCTCTGCCTTGTCGTGGTGGGAACACCCTGTTGTTCTCCTGGGGTTGACCCTGAAGGCCTTTGCGTTGCTGGAGTATCTTCATGTCTGTCATCCGGACGGTCCTCCTCATGTGTAATATCTGGTTCGTATGCTGGGTTCAGTGGCATTTATTTAAAAACAAATCTCTCTATAAATAAATGAGTGCATTCGAAACTAAATTGAACCCCTACGCAGAAATGAAACAGCTTTTTGGCCTAAAAGGGAGAAGGCAGCGCGTTTAGATAAGCAACGTACCCTCTACGAATAACCAGAATGAAGACTTGTACGTGGATATGCCCAACATGCGAGAAAATGAGGTTATTTTTCCAGAAAACATCTAGCTACTACTTGATCTAGAAGTTACGGCTACCAATACAAAACGTACCATTGTCAGCAACATCTGCAAGACGTTGGTGCGAGATCTTCGTATACCTTTGAATAACAACGAGGCACAGAACATATCTGATTTTCATATCTTCGCGGTCTACAGAGACTTTGGCTACCCAAGTTTGATCGTGACAATAACCTGATCCTGGAGGGTATCAATCCAAACGACGGTACTATCCGGGCTCCTTAGGTGAAAGCCACTGACCATGTCGGGACGGACGAAGAAAAGGCCATTGTTGCGGCGTATGGCAACACCTGTTGTGTGGCCCTCGGGAACATGTTTGAGTTGACGAGAGACTTGCCCTTCTATCAAGCGGGTTTGTACGATCGACTCCAGTTCGTGATTCATTTCGCGTCGCACGGTGACGTCATCAAGGATGGAGGTACGGCAGCCTCGGGATCTACCGCCGCTAAGGCGGCGGATGCCGCGTATAAGATCGCCAATATCAAGCTAGAGTTTGAAAAGCGGAACCACGAATGTCTCGCGAGCGCCATGATGTCACGTTATGCAAGACTAGTGCTACCCTATGAAAGAGTGCTCTGTAGCAAAGTGATCACCATGAAAAAAAGGATACCTGCTACAATTTACAACTGGATACTCCTTCCAAGAGTTTTAAGGGTGTCTTTCTACTGTTCGTGAACCCTTCAAAAGTGAAAGCCTACTCAGCTGCCAACGAGGTCTTCTATAACCCCAAAATCGAGAAGATAGCCTTCACTGTGGAAGGCGAACCCAACGAATTGTACTCTCATTCTATGTTACCTAAAGATCATCTCGAGCAGATTGTGAACCTTCGGCAGTCACGACTCTAATGTTACGATTGGATGGTTCGGGAAGCCCCTTACAACGCCTCAGTGACGGCAATACATTGCACATGACGGAAAAAGCCAACGGAACTAGGGATATACGATGTTACGTGTATTTGCTGCAGGATGCCCAGCTCAATATCCTAGATGGTAGATTTCACAGCGTGGAGTACTAGTAGACCAACATTTGTGTTCGTCCTAACGGCAAGCACAAGTCAACATGGAAGGAACCAAGAGCTGCTCAAAATGTAAACATGTTTTAATCCTAGAAAATTTTAGGAGGTGGAAGGTGAAACTGACAAAGACGTGCGCCAGGTGCCTCGATATTAACAAAGCGTCAAATATCGCAACATGTGTCCTCATAAAAGGCGGAGGACCTATTGCAAGGACTGTGGGGGAATCAGATTTGCCCTCATCAAAGGGTGAGGTCCACTTGTAAAGACTGTGGAAGAAGTCAGATTTGCCCTCATTAAAGGATAAGATCGCGACGCAAAGACTGTGAGGGAAGTCAGATTTGCCCTCATCAAAAACAGAGGGCCTATTCCAAAGACTGCGGGGGTGGAAGCATCTGCGAACATCAAAGGACAAGATCTCAATGCAAAGACTGCGGAGGAAGTCAAATATGCCCCCATGAAAGGTTGAAGTCTCAATGCAAGGACTGTGGAGGTGGAAGCATTTGCGAACATCATCACATGCATGCTTGGACTTTTTCAATTCAGCCTTGATTTCATCCCAGTCAGATATCATGTTAGTCTCTTCGTCGATTAGCCTGATGTCCGACCTCTCATGAGGGCACCAGAGGAAGAGCTGTTTCTTCTGCCTTCTAAGGGTCTTGGGCAAGGCTGTGTACAACTGCGTTAGTAGCCAAAGACTTTGCTTGCGATGCCTACCAGTGATGGCAAGCTCAAGTAGAGATTGTCTCCGCTTCTCGAGGTTTTTATCAGATATCATATCGTCAACGACAAACAACATCTCTTCACCCGCCAGCAACGAGGCAATTTTTTAATCCATTCGAAAAGTTGATCTTTGGGGTTTATCAGGAACACATAGTCATCCCTCCAAAGTGAGGACCTATCAAGGTAGGTGCTGTTCCATTGTATAGTAGGACATAGAATGACTATGTTGTGAAAATGTCTTCTATACTCATTTTCAAGCAGGTCCAGGACACGTTGTGTTTTCCCGCAACTCGTTAGTCCCGTGAAGATTGCCGTGTGTGAATCCTTCACAACGTCTAACATTTTATTAAACGCCCTGTTTTTTATGTATTTTTGGATATATCGAAAGGCAATCGATACAGATCCACGCACTGCCGTGGTTGTTGACAAGATGCCCCTTACTGCCCGTACGTGGTTTTGTATATGAGGGGAAGGGGATCAAACGATAGCTTGCCATCTAGGTACCGCAATATTTTGCGATATCTCTCAACGAGGCGCGCCTTTTCCTGAGAGACGGGACAGGGTCCGCTGTTAAAAAGGGTATCTTGATGGGTGTTTTTAAAAGTTCAATGTACCGAGGTACAATGTTGTGGGAAAACAAGGTGTATAAACGCAGGTAATTTTCGTCTTGTTGGGACCCTTTTATTTCTTTATCAATTCTCGCTATATCAATCATTTATTTCGGAACGATACTTGCGGGGATCCACCCCTTCTTCACAGCCATCTCGCGACTAGCTCTGCCCGCTGCAAAGTAGGCTGTCATCTTCTTGACGTCGTTGGTGTCCATTTTTGCAAAGGGTCGTGAAATGCCTGGGAATTTCTTACCGGCGAGAGCGTATGCAAAGGTGAAAGATAGTTCTACGACAGTCTCATAGAGCATGTCCAAAGTTTCCTTTTCCTTAAGGGTAATGTTGCTTGTCATGTGGGGTGTTGCTTTACTCGTCATTTATTAGTACATTTTGAAAATATCAATTTGAGGCTTGCCCTGTTGAGGTTCAGGGGCGGGCTTGTCCTCATTTTTGCTTCCAAATTTATACCATACCCCGACCCCTATCGCGAGTACGGCAAGCGTCCCTACGTTGTAGATGTAGACATTGTCCATCGACTTGTGAGGACCTGATGCAGGTTCCTGATCACCTGCTGAAGAACTTTTACCTACGTTCATCTGTAAGTTTTCCTTGTTCGTGCGATTCCATTCCCCAAGTCTCTTGCCAGCAGCAACACGACCTTCGTTCTTCTTGGTTATGACTTGGTTAGACTCCATTTATCTTATAGCTCTGAAGGACTATAAGATAAGTTTTACCTGATCATCAAGGATCCATCTTTTTTGGCCATATGTCTCGCTGTATGCCCAACTACCAATATAGGCGCTAAACACCTGCTAATTGTGCAGTACACGTTAATCCCGAGATCCGCGATTGCATCTCTGATAATGGAGTCTTCTTCGATATCCTTACGTAAATCATCAACGCTATCGATGTCCATGAAATTACTAATCATGTTTGCATATAGGTTGACTACGTGGGTACATAGTGCCTTGGCCGTTTTTTCTCCTTTTTCCTGTAATTCACGTTGAACATACTCGGGATGTACCTTTTCGATGGCGTCATCAGGAGCCTTCTCGACAAAATCTTCGTTACATTTCTTCGGTAGAAGATCCCCTTTGCCCTTACGCAGAGCTTCCTTCAGGACCTGGCGCTTATCGATACGTTTTTCGACATATTCAAAAGAGTCTGCGGAGGTATCTTCAAATATATTCGCGAGCTGAATCATTCTCTTTATTGTATTGCGGTATCGCAAAAAACAAAACGCGATCAGGATATAGGGTAAAATTACACCGATATACAAACACATTTCCATTTATTCGAAGTGTGTTTGATCAACCGCGCTAGGCTACAGTCTACTCGCAGATATATCGATTACCTTTCTTTTGATTATCCTCAATCCACATGGGTTGCATGTTGGTGTAGTGCAGTCTTTTCAATTGTTCTTCCTCGCTAGGATATTCTCCATTCTCTCTGTATTTTATCGGTATTTTATGGTCGAACTCCCACTGCCTTCGGTTTCCCCAGTTCATGCCGCCCTTAAACTGTGTTTGGATGTGCTTCATGAATGTAACAATATCACATCCTAGATATTCCTGGAATGTTATCTCTGTATCACGATTTAGGACCTTCTGAATCCTGTCTAAAATAAGCTTATGGAGATATCCAAGCCGATCGCATGCTTGACATTGGTTTCTTTGTTTTTTGTGCGAGCATTTTTGTACGTTCCCTTGATGAATTCTTCATATCGCGGCATTTGATGCATTGCCTTGCTCGTTGTCCGTTAAGTTGAATCACCCTTAAGTTGTCTCGTGATAAAGTCTGCTTACATTGCGTGCATTTTCTGGCCCCCTCCATATTGTTTTGTCTTGTGATGGTAGAATTTTACAAAACTTTGGACAGCTTTTAGAAACCCTCGTTATTCAGAGATGCTTACAACATTTCTGAATAGGCAAGTTGCTTAGTTTAAAACATAAGCGGGGATGTATGTACCCCATCGTCATGTACAGCTCTTTTGTCGTAAAACGCCGAGAGACCAAGCTTATTCTGTTCATACGTAACCATACCCTGGTTGTGCACCCTAAAATCTACGTTTTTGGTCATGTCTCGACCACCCCTCAGCGTACTCAGGTACTTAGACCAAGTCATTTTGCTTCTTCGACATGCCCTTACATGAAAATTTCGTGCCATTTTTTCCTTCTACAAAATTGTACTTGGCCGTCAGGGCAATCATCCGAAACCCGATGAATTCTGCTTTGAATAACCCTCCCGTTCGACTCGAATATTTATCAGTGACGAGCCAGTTTTTTACGTCCTTGTCGTAAACGTCAAGCAGTTAGGGGCGAACGACATTTTGCAACTCTTCTTCAGAGATAGCAAAATAGGCACTGTCAGTGTCCATGTAAATGTGCTCAAAATCTCGACGATCCACGTACTTGTCCAGAAAATAATAGTAAAATTCCAGCATACGAAGCTTCGCCAGTTGGTACACTGCGATACCACACTGGTAGGCCCTATCGATACTATATTTGTGTTTGCTCCTTCTGAGTTCGTAAGCATCTCCAATCTCTTCAAAGTCTTCGAGGTACGTACTTCGGAGGGCTGCATCAACCTCCTTTTCATCCCTCGTGAACGTAGTATTTGCGTGCCTCGCTAGCTCTTAAATCATCTTGCCGTAGAAGCTGTTCCCCTTTAACTTGGCAGTATCCCCCGCCATACGCTTGTCGGGGTCTTTATCAGCTTGTCGTCGTGCATCGGCAATCTCCCCGGGAACCATGCAAATGGTTTACCTTGAGTGTACTTGAGGAACTGGTAAAAAGCAGTTACTTTCAGCCCATGCTCAAGGTACCATTTCAACATGGGCGTATACAGTAACATCTTTTCAGCTTTTAGCAACCCTAAAAGCTTACGCGTACCTGGAACACGCTTGCGCCCCGTAGTTTTCAAGTACTTGTGCATGTGGTCGGGAAAGTCTTCATCAGGTATTTCTTTGACGACAAATAGCGGGGCCATTTCGCTGAATTTTTCACGCAGATCTTTAGGTACCTCGATATCGACCTGCGCAAAGCCAAACAACGATCCATCTCGGATACCTCGCGTCAATAGCTCTAAGTTATGCGCTGATGTTGGTGTAGCCACCTTGATCAGCTGTTCCTTCACACAAGGAAAGTCTTGCATCAGGGTACTTGGGTAGAGCATGTTTGCGTCGTACCCTAGTATGGTCTTACACTCGTGGGGTTCTTTGTAAATATGAGATCTGATACCCGTCACGTCTCTTTCGTGGTACCTACAAAATACGATCGCGGGACCACCAACCATCCCCGTCCGCAAGAGCTCGTAGACCTTGTTCCTCGTACATTTTTCGCATTTCTTGCGTACCTCTTTACAACTCTTACAAGTCTTGCTATAGCAAGAGTCATCGCACTTGTGCTTGCAGGGTTCACCTTGAGCGTATAGCTCCAACTTGGGGTTCAGCCGTAGAGACTTGTTCAACACGTAGCGCATCGACACACCTGGAATGCTTACCGCTTCAAAATGTCTATCCCATCGGTGTAATACTGCAATCTCGTCTTGTCCACGGCTTCAATAAACGGTTCCACATTGGCTAGGTTGTACTCGCGCAGCATCATGGTGACGCAGCCTCGTCTGTAAAACTCCGCGCGGAATGTCTCGTACTCTTCATGAGATAGCGTGTTTTTCCCACTTAGCCGGCTTTAAAAGTTCTCGTGCGCGACAGCCCCTACATGGTCCAACTTGTAGCTCGTCAACCATTCGTATGGAAACACAAGCTTTTGGAGCTTACATTCCAGAGACTTGCACCAACCGTCATAGCTCAGACCAGGAGCAAGGAAATTTTTTTTAATATCGATAAATTTAAACCTCGAGGTTGTGAGGAACATGTAGTCGTTGTCTTTCTTAGCCACCTTATTCTTATCCCCTTGCGCAATTTCTTCGACAAAATACCGCTTAATCAGGTTGATGTCGTACTTGCCGCTGTTAAACCCTATTACAGTTACTTGGTTTACCCACTCGTTCCACAACTCCTTGTTCTTTTTGGATAGCATGTCGAAATCGTCAGGCTTGGGGTACATTCTCTCCACCTCTTTCACAATGAGGGCATGCCTTTTTTCCAGCTGCCCCACAAACTGTTTAACCAATAGCTTGGGTTCCTTGTGCTCATTGAACGTCGGGTGGTTATTCAAACTATCGCCAATACCAACACTGACGGGGATATGTCTTGAAAGGTATGTTAAATCAGATGTTTGCTGGTAATTTAACGGTAGGAGAAGGGCTTCGAAATCAAATACAATGTAATGAGGATAGGGTCTAAATTCCTTCTGAAAGTACCTCTTGATTTTGGGTGGTTTCTCACATTTCCAGGCGTTGTTGTAACTCTGTTCCCGTATTATATTTTCCTTAGAGTGGGTTGCAATGTCCCGATTCTTGTCCGCTTTGGTTCTCTCGGGCCGACAGGGATATCCGTGCCACTTAAAACCGTTGTACTCATAAACGGTCTTTGAAATAGGCTCATAGGCGTAAACTTTCCACTCCTTTTTACCATTACGGATAACGCGTTCTCCTCCATGCCAACAGAGTGCATGATGGATATGTCTTCCAGTTTCCTTTGACATGTATTCCAGCCATTTTGAGGCATCGTAGCTAAAACCCTCATCGTAAAAGACCTTCTCCGCCTTGCTCGGCATGCGTTTCACCTTCCCACCTTTGCAAATAATTGTCGTCTTGACACCCTCGCATTCGTTCCTCTTATGCGCGTGAGATTCCAGGCCTCGTTAAAAACTTGGCCGCATACCTCGCATTCCCAGTGCTTGGTCAGCCTGTCTAAATCCTTGATGTAAAAACAGTGCCCGTCCAGCATACCAAGATTGATAATGTCTAAACCCTTTTTGTACTCCTTTTGTCCGTAAACGAGTCGCCATGGTGCTTTGTCAGAGTTTGTCTTGGGCTCAAAGACTCTAATGTTGACCTTGAATTGTTTGGCAACGCCCTCAAAATCCACCAGCCTCGTAGGTCTCACATCTTTACGCTTAAGCTTGGAGTCCTTGTAGTACTCTTGGGCTAACTTGAGGGCTGTTTTTGTTTGAAACTCTGTTCCCCGTACTACGTCGTCCCTCTCTCTTACCGCTAAACATCGCCAAAAGCATAAGTTGTTCGTTCTGGCATCTTTACCATCCATGGCTTAGATGCACCTTTTTTTTCGCAGCCAGTCCAAGAGAGGGCCGCATCCCAGAAGAAGTTCACGCGTGCTTATCACCTTGATCTGTACGTGACCAAAGACGATTTTGCCCTCGTATGCTCCTGGGGTCTCGGTGGTCCTAACGGGTGGTAAATAAACCTTAGTCCAAAACTCGCCATCCTCCAGATCGAGACGCTTCATTTCGCATTTTTCAATGAACCCTTCGATTTCCGCTATACTTGACAGCGACCTGGAGCTCTTAGTTTTGTGGTAATAAGACACACCACCTCCACCCTTGTAAATATCACAGCTGAAGCTGTACACGACCTTAACACGAATTTCTATGTAGGGTTCAATTTTTCGCATAATAGCGTCCTTTAGAGGTTGGTTCTAATGCTTGTTGAACCGCCATGTTTTGATCCTATTTCCATCTTCCAACATCTGGATATTGTCCCCCTGATATTCCTCTGTGTAGTCTTCCCGCGCTTCCTGTTCGACCTCGTCGTGCAGCGTTGTCCCTCCCGAACTTTGTTCCTTTGCCTTGTTGTCACTGCTGCCACTGGTGCCGACACGGTGCTATATAGTTTGCTGATTGCATTCTTAAACCAACTCATTTATTATATACAGATTTTTTTGAAATGGTGCCGATGTTTGCCATGGTGTGATTAGGGATTTCCCCTAATTAAACATGTTGGTCACGTTGCTGCGCATGCGTTGATTATCAGCGGATTTTTACTGATGATTAGCAGGATGAGGTGGAAATGAGGCGCAATAAAATCTGTGACGTCACAAGCAAAATACTGTATGTTATTTTTTATGAGAGTTTGACCGTGAGATTTAAAAAAACTGGGTATACGCCATCCCTACTACTACTAAAAAACGGAACGTCCAAATATATCAAAGTTCATACTTTTTCTAAATTCCAATTAAATTGAAACTCTAGCGTTCATTTTCTACTTTTAACTTTACTTTACAACTTCTAGCTGCACTCTTTAGTACCGAACGAGCTTATTGTGGCTTCCAACTTCACTTTTCTACTTCTACTTCTCCACTTGAACATTTTTTTTCTTTTTCATATATTCTTTTTTGAAACAATTTACTTTTTGCACTGTTTTCAAGACCAAGGGACCGTTCTTTTGTTGTTTTTTGTGTGTCGATAGTAACCTTGTTCCAAATTATATGATTTTTTAATCCACTCTACTTTTACACTTGGACTTTTCTTGCTTTTAATATCTGCACTTTTTTTAGACTAAGGTATCGTCAAAAGTGAGACATTTTTTATCCGCTTTTTTAGTTCGCTTTTTGTCGAGAACTTTGTCGAGAAATTTTATGTTTTGTTTTTACGCTGAAGGAACTTTCTATTCAAAGGCTGCCCCGTTTTTATCAGATGGTTTCTAACGGTTCCGAGACAAATGTAAACAAAAAAAAATCGAAAAACGCGCGCATTCGGGTGGTAAAAATATCCCCTTTTCAAAAGTCACACACAGAAGCTCTGTATTATTATAAGATTTAGCTACCACTCCTTTAGAAGCTAATATTCAATTAGTTATTTCTCTGAAAACTGGTCCTGATCCTTTGCTAGAGCTTTGAGAAAAGCTAGGATCAAGTTCAGAGTAAAAATTCGTCAAATTAATGTTTAATTCTTCGTTACTATCCATACTATAATTATTCTTGTATTAACTTTCAATTCCGCAACTAAACTAATATGTTTATTATTAGAACCTGTGTATAATATTACAGGGAGAAAGGAGGTCCAGAAATTTTTAGTAGAGATTTTTAACGGAGATAATCAGAACCTAACAAGGAATGTGTCGCCGCCATTATAATGAGCTACCTATTGCGAATAATAATTT
This sequence comes from Hydractinia symbiolongicarpus, assembly GCF_029227915.1. Classification (NCBI taxonomy): domain Eukaryota; kingdom Metazoa; phylum Cnidaria; class Hydrozoa; order Anthoathecata; family Hydractiniidae; genus Hydractinia; species Hydractinia symbiolongicarpus. Next base: position 21,158,812 of record NC_079877.1, read on the forward strand.
ATAGCAAGCTGTCGACGCAGATAAAAGAAATTCTTGACTACATTACCATAATGCATTGCAAATCATTGTTTTAATGGAAACCGTGAATTAAATCAAATTCGATAAGATTAGATGTTTACATATTTTAAATCGACAAATTGAATTTGAAAAAATGGGCCATGTATCGCGGAAATCGTGGACTATTTTGAAGTGTTCAGAACTTGCTTAATGATAATACCTTGTTATATAATAGCAAAATTTCAAATTATATATATATAATATTACTTTAAAATTATTAAAAATTAATACTACTTCTACTATTTGAAATGTATGAAGCATATACCATGCTTTTTGTATTTTATTATCGAGAGTGAGTAGCTAGAATAGTAGCCAGTGCCTGCCTGATAATATGCATGACTAGCTAGCTACAATCTTTGCAAAATATGTTAAGACAAGACAGCTAATTTCAAAGTTGGCCACTACAAGTAATTGCGTAGGCTATTTCTATCTTAGATTCACACATTTGTACTTGTCAAAGTTCACTTGTCAATGTTTAGAGTGGGGTTTCAAAGTGGAAGTGAAAAGTGAAAGGGATGTTCAGATTGGATTTAGGATCTTAGGCTATTTAGTTAAGTCTAAACTCTTAAATTGTTGCTTATGTCAGCAAATCGTTTTTCACGATTTTCGGGCCTGCGTAGGCTCCGTCGTGGATTGTTTCGGCGTGCCGGCGTGCTAGAGAATGTGAGAGGCAAATTTTTAACGCTATCTGCCTGGTCTACGTGTATACATATTTGAAAAAAACTACTTCGTCTCATAATTCTTATCAAAATTGTAGCTAGATGGTTATAGCCTGTGTGGTGTGTATTTTGAGTGAACATGCATAACTACATGATGAATTGTATGTCCAGAGTTGGTAATGTACTCAGACAAACCTAGACTCAAATGTCTTGGTTATCCACTAATTATGCAGTTCATAGCTCCTCCTATAAAGCCTACATGGCCTGTATTTTTTTTTAAATATATATATACAAAATTTCATAATACCTGCAAAGTCTAACTTCCATTTAACATTGAACCATTATTTCCACATATAACCTAAAATACTGTAAAAGTATGCATTTTACTGTCTCCATTGGTTTTGCACTAAAAAGTAGACTGGGTTCTAATTACCACTGGAACGTAACTTCGATGCGCTCAGTCTCCTATATCCAGGGCATGCTTCCAGACTATCTCTGGTTCTTGTACTACCATAGGTAGAACCGTTTTGTAGCCTCTTTAATAATCGTATTTAACCTGTGACTTTGAAGTCACAAATAAACTAAACATTTTTGGCATTGGAGAGCAATACCTTATGCGAACAAATGAATAATTGAACTGTGAATATTTATGTCCGTTATATAAAATTATGTTTCATTTGGAGAAATTTTTGAATAAATTTACCGACAAGTTCGCCTGTTTAAAGAAAACAATAACATCCCAAAAAAACATTTTTTTGCACGTTATTTCAGCCAATCGGAGAAAAAAAAAGCTCTTTGTAAATTGAAAAATAAATAAAAATTGCACTCGTTTCTTTGTAGAAAATAAAAATATAGTGTAGATAGCCAATCAAAGTGCGAGAAAAACTCAACCATATCATAATAATAATTACTACTTAAATAGCCCAAAGAAAAATCCACTGATTAAGGATTCGAATAGTTTGAAGATATGTTTTGTAGACGTTATTAATGAGTTGCACATATCTGAAAGGTTGACGTTAGTCTGATGCATTGTCGTCGTGTCGTAATATCAGACAACGTAACAAATAAGAGAATATTTGGTTGACAATAGACGCAAATTTTACAATTTCCTCTATACTGCGTCCTCCAGCCACAGAGGGGTCTCTCGAATAACTAAAGGCGGTTTCCTGTGGGGAAGCAGGAGAAAAGGGCTTTTTTAGCTAGTAAAGCTATTTTTCAGAGTTTAATACATCAAGTACTGACGTCCTTCGGACAATGCTGATTTCAGACATACTTATGATATCCAACGGGTATTTCCGCTGTATAATACTGTATAATTTCACTTTAGGTGAAAGAAATCCATGCAACGCCAGGGACACTTCTTAATGAAGGCGATTTAATTCTAGAACTTGAATAGATTACCGTCTCGAAAAAAGGTTGGTGCTGGAAATATAGATGAGGTCTGACTCTTTATAATTATACCAATGAAATGTTTTGGAAAACAAACACCGACTAACAGAGAAACTCCTTAATTATTTTCTGCTTATCACTAAGGAAGGCGTTATTGTCTATCAGGACCTGCGAAGCCAAAAATATTTTCACCGGAAATTTTGCATGATTGTTTCTGTTATTCGTTTATAAATATTTGTAAGAAACTCTTTAGTAAGCATAAATAATTATTTATCGTTTGTATTCTTTGTAGGTATATGTACCCGTAATAAAAAAAGAAATTTCTTTTATAGTCAAATTTTTTTTCCTCAATTTTAGTTGCATTTTCTTGCTAGCCTTACCCTTTTTGTCTAATCAAATATCTACACGATTTTTTACGCCCAACTGTATCTGATTGAATTACTAAGCGTTTGTATTTGAATATAATTACTGAGCAACTCCATTCCAGGCTATTTTCTTCTATAACTTAAAGGCGAACTACCTTATTCCAGGAAATAACGAAGCACAAAGTAACTATCACAAAATTAACACGAAAAACTTAAATACAGTCGACGCTCGTTATCTCGAACTCCCAAGGGACCGAAAGAAAAGTTCGAGATAGCGAGCGTTCGAGATAGCGGAGGTTCGACATAACGAGCGTATTTCATGAAAAGTTCGAGATAACGAGTTTTTCGAAATTTTTTGAAATTTTCAGAAAAGGGCAAGGGTCAGTAGTTCGGTCATAAGTATCTGTGGGCAAGCTTTTAAAATTAAAATGCACCTGAATTAAGGGTACTTGAAGGAACTGTTTGGTCAAGAAAGGGAAATGGATAATAAAGAAAACAGCATTTTGCGTACATGTATAATTATTGTTGATTACAATTACATACATTATTTTTGATCGAAAAAGCTTAAAATACTAGTTTGCTTCTTGTTTTTCATTTCACTTTTAAGAAACAAATCTTCAAAGCGAAGCAGGAGGTGTTGCATGTCATTTCCATCATCAGTGAATAGACAAGCATTTTGTAAAGTCTCCACTGCAGTGTTTATTTCTGATTTTGTTGGCTTGCTCACTGGCTCATCAAACACCTCGATGACATCGGCATTTTCATCATGCTCCTCGTCATTCTCATCTGTACTTGGCCGTACCGACTCAAGGATTTCTTCATCAGTCACGGGATTTTCTACCTGTTTTACAATGGAATGTCTTCTTTTTATTGCAACATTTTGTGACTTTAAAACAAGCAGTGCAAGGTCTTCTTTTTTCAAAATTCCTCTTCAAGAGTTCGAGATAACGAGCGTAAATCAGTCCAAGGGACTGAGAAAAAAGTTCGAGATAGTGAAAGTTCGAGATAACGGAGGTTCGAGATACCGAACGTTTTTTTGCCTACTATTGCTTACAGAACTCAAGGGACCGAAGAAAAAGTTCGAGATAGAGAAAGTTCGAGATAACGGAGGTTCGAGATAATGAGCGTCGACTGTAACGCGATTTAGCTCAATTAACTTACAAAAAGCATTAAAATACCGTGAATCAGGAAATATGTTTATCTTTATTTTGAGAACGGGTTCGTTGACTGCCTGTTTCTCTTATTTTTTTTAATTACTTTGCAGCTGCCCTGCAGCTTTAATGGCATTAAGTGAACCGTATTAAAAGGACACTATTTTTGTGCCTCAATTAAGCAGAACAAGAAGCCCAGGGGCGTCTAAAATTTCCGCAACGAAGACAATAATACAGAAACATTTCATTGAACGATTCAACAAAGTCTAAGAGATTTTTTGCTTGAAGCATTACGCGACGTTTTTAGAAAAAATAATCACGGCGTTACAGGTTACGTTTTCGGCTAAATTGGCGTTTGAAGTGAAACTTTAGTAGCCTTGCTTCATTAAATACAAATTAAAAAAAGTATATAAAAACTTGTCACGCCATTATGTGCATAAGATTAAATGTTTGCTGCCTGATCTAAATTTCTTTTGAGTATAATCAGCCTTCTTCGAATTGTTTTAAGAGCAACAATACGTTAAAATACAAAAATGAATTATAAGTAGAGTTAAATAATCTTTAAAAGTTTTGATGGAAAGAAAAAATATCTTGTTAAAAATTTTTTTTTTTGAAAAATAAAACAGCGTGATGATAGGTCTGTGGTTTATCAAGAGACACAAAAAGTGATGGGCGGATAAATAGAATGTGGAAATCAAGCAATTTACTCGCAGGGCGCAGAAATTGAAAAAGAATAAAGTACCTTATGTGTGAGCTTTATTGCGAATACTAGAAAGTATATTTTTAAACTTTTAAAATTAACAGGTCACTTTTTTAACGTCCTGGATATTTGCCTTATGTTTTAATACGGGCTATTTTATTAACGCGAGTTTTGAAAATTCGCGTTAATTTTGAGCCTCGTTAATTTCCTGGAACAGGGGAGATTATTTTCTGATATGTCGTCGAAAGGGAGTGGTATATATTAAAAATATGAACCTGAATAGCAGCAATTTGTTTGGTAAAAAAATGCTTTTTTGAACGTGACGCGAATTATAATTTAACAACATAAACAGAGAGTGCAATTCTTCATGGAGTGGAAGCAAAGATTTACCGGATCTTACATCACCAGACCTGTAACAGTTCGAGCCTTTATTACCTTTATTACTATTACCTTTAGTGTTCCCTGAAATTTTGAATTTGATTACTTATGGTAGTGATAACAACATATGAACAGTACTTTTGTGTGTATTTTCCCTTTAACCCTATTTGGTATGGGGGGGAGGGGCATAAAGTGCCCGCCGCATTTTCAAAGTCTAATAACTTTTTAAATGCTGGATGAAATTACCTGAAATTTTGTGACTTTTCCTAACTTTTATTGAACTTACGCAAAATAAAATAAATATTTCCAAAAATTGTCCTGTCAATGTCACTTTGTCCTTTTAGACAGGTGGTCGTATCAACTATTTTATTGTAGTGCTAAAAATAAATGCTTTCTAAACTAATCCTACAATATTGACATGCATACTATGTAATTTGCAGACCGGAATGTTGGTAATTTACAGACCAGAATGGTTGTAATTTCCTATTTCTCTATTTCTATTGTCATATGATAACGTCATAGGTTATTTTGTCCCATGTCAATACAAATTGTCTTTATTGAGTAGCTACTGACGTAAGTGCTAATGTATATACCAAGTTTTATTCCATGACAGCTACTAACACTAAGGTTCTCAAAGGTTTCAAAAAAAATTCTTCAAGATTTGAATTCTGATCGATTTCCTTTTTCTCCTTAGAGAAATCCTTTGTCTTTATACTCCCTGTTAATGTTTCTAATAATATCTTACATTCTTATATTACTTTTTAAATGACTAGTACTGTAAATAGTTTTAAAAAAGATAAAAGAACAAGAATTTCCAAGAAAGACATATTTTCTTCAACCATTGTCTCATTATGACGCCATCACTTCCTGTGATGACATATCAACCTAAATATTTTGTCACTAATTCAATCACAACATATTTATGCTTCTTTGTGCCAAGTTTTGTCACTTAAAAGCAAACTGAACAAACGTTACATCCCGCAGGCACTTTATGCACCCCCCCCCCATACTTACAAGGGTCAAAAAAGCCCATACCAAATAGGGTTAAGGGACTGAATTTTCAATTCCACTTACCTTACAGACAGCTTGTAACTTTACACCATGTTTGCGTGTGCGGGAAGCGACTAACATGTGCTAATATATTAAAAAATTAGCAACCAGTTAAGCAACCCCAATACTAATTTTGGTCCACGAAATCTAAGGTGTTATTAAAATCTTACGTTGCTTATAAAAAAACGTGAAAACGTTACTTGGGGAGTTAATCGCAGTATAATAACTACGGTGACCCACAACTGCACGCCGAAAGAAAAAATCGCACCAAAAGAGAAAAATCACGCCTCAGATACATGTTGTGAATATGAATTATCTTACAACCCTCGCTCTAGCTGCCCCTAATTCTTTTTTCCTACGATTGTCTCTTTTTTTTACCTACAGTGAAGCCTAAATTGCATTCATGTTGCCGCGATTGTTCATGAACATAGTTATAAAGTTTGATTAGCAACAAAACGCCCAATTTTCTCATATAAACACATGTAAATTCTGAATTTGTTTTCTTATAATCAAGAACATAATTTGAACAAATCGGACCACTTAAAAGGTGCAAGAAATTATACACACATAGACGTCTAGGTATTACGCCATATTGGTAATAAATATGCGCTCAACTATATAATATATGTATTTGTGTTTTATATATAGAACTTTTATAGAAAATTCAACCCGGCACGTTTTAAGAAAGCCAGCCTGAAAGATTTTTGTGTATAAGCGAAATACTATTTTGAAATTGCAACAACAATGCTTTCAACGAAAAATTAAGTACGTCCACCCGACTAGCTTGACATACCCTAAATCCGCCACTGTGGTTGGACGTGTAAAGAAAATGACGAAGGCTTAAAGGGCCTTAGAATAACGTATTTCTATGTGCGACTACCAGGATAAGGGGAGGTCTTTAATTTCACGAAAAAACTTACATATGTTTTTTTGTAATAAAAACATTCTTTCATATCACAACATGGCATGAAAAAATAAATTTTTTTAATAGTTTTATCTAAATTTTATCTCCCAAAAACAATAAATTACATTAACGGTCGACACCATTATCGTACAAAAGCCCACTTGGTTCGTACATGTTCATTTGTGACGTCACACGTCGTACATAGCTCAACAGGACTCGTGAAGATTCACTCTCTTCTTGCAAATTTATTGCGAGGTTTGAGTGTTGAAGAATTTAACAACATGCGAAAGTAGGTAAACAAAGTAAAACTTTAAGACTTTTTTGTTGTGTTTTGCTATCACAAAATCACTTCCATCAGTACACTTTATTGTGCATAATCCGTTAAGTTTTGTTTACAAGATCAGAAGTTTATCATGGTAAGAGAGTAGCACGCGCAAGAATACACCTTGAAAGGGTTAATGGACGTTTGAAAGAAGATGGCCTTGTTAGGTTTCATGTCGATCATGAAAGTCATGGAATTATTAAGGCTTTTGACGATGGTATACAGGTGCTTCACCCAAATGGTACTAGGCTCGCCGGAGAGTAGCTCCTACGCATCCTGAGGCTTGAATAGCCTTTCTGAAAGGACTTTACTGTAGCTTTCCACGAAGGTCGTGAACGTATGGTGATATCTAGTGGTGGCCCGCTTAATCTCAACCCTTTTACCCTCTAGTAGTTTCGTCACATCCGATTTGAACTCAGAACCATTGTCACACCGGAAGGTTACCGGGTATTTTAAGGGTCCTGCCTTGTATATGTCCTTCAACATGTCCGCGACTTTTTTGGTGCGAAACGGCCTCGCTACCTTATACCTTGAAGCTACATCAATGCCTGTCAGGATATATTTTCCATATACCCTGTTGTGAGGCATGTACAGTAGATCGAATTGGTGCATCTCATTCGTTGTCGTAAGTGAAGTGCGGATAATCGATACGCTTCGGACCCCGAATGTGCCTGAGCCAGAGCGGCTGCCTACTCAGCCAGTAAGTGACTAGCTTTTTTGAGAGACCACTCCCCTTCGTAAGGAGTTTGATAGCCTTTCGCCCAACCCAGACATGTTCCGGCATATAGTAATTTTGGCTTAATTTTTCGGCCTCTTCCTCGGTAACGATATGTGATACTTTTGACATGTCTTTATTTATACATGTATAAACGCACGTTGTTACAGATACTTGTAAGCCACGAAGTCTAGTAGGAATAAGGAGCCAAGTACGAATGTTAACTTACCATCCTGTTGCTGCCTTGAGGGGGTATAAAAGTCCTTCAATTGCGGGGCTTTTTTGTCTGAGACGATGTAGAGCCGATACATATCTTCATCGAGTTCTCTCAGACTTTTACCGGCTTTTATTTGCAGTTCGCGTTGCTTGTTGAACCAGTCCAATTTAGCCTGCCTTTTCCTGATCCACTCCGCATGGTCGTGTCTTTTCCTCTCCGCCTCGCCGGGTCCTGCAAGTTTAGAAAACAAGAAGTTGGTCCCGCTGAATGCGAGGGCGTTTATGGCAGCCCCGGCCACGATCAAAGCTATTGTTGCCATATTCCTTTATTCCGAAACGAAACGGTTGCCCTTAGCCATATTTTGGCTTGCCCACATAGGTTGGGTATTGGTGTAGTGCAATCTTTTCGCTACCTCGGCAAGCAATGGAACAACCCCATTTTCTCGATATTTAATCGGTATCTTGTGATCAATGTGCCACCCTTTACCACAATTATCCCATGTCATACCCTCGGAAAACCGGGCTTCAATATGGGACTGTAGGGTAGCGATATTGCACCCGAGATATCCCTTAGAACTAAGCTCCTTGTTTTCCTTCAAGGCCTCGTAGGTTTGGCTGCGTACAACATGGGCGAGATGACCAACAGGATCGCAAATTTGACATTGTCTCCTCTGCTTTTCATGGTGGCAGACGCTTCCACCCCCGCAGTCCTTGCAGGTGGACCTTATCCTACCATGTTTGTAAATCTCACCACCCCCTCTGCCTTTGTTGCGCCCGCAACAACAACAGCGATCGTTGCCATTTATTGTTTACTCTTCTTGCAGTCTTTGCATCGATACCTTATCCTTTCATGGGGGCATATTTGACTTCCCTTACACTCCTTACATTGGGATCTCTGCCTTTGATGGGGACAAATCTGAATGCCTTTGCAGTCTTTACAATAGGCCATCACCCTTTGATGGGGGCACTTGTTTTTGGTACGCTTCTGTTTCGCCTCATCCAGGCATTTGATGCATGCCTTTGTAGTTTGACCATTTTTCGGCACCCTAAACGCATCCAGGGCCAACACTTTTTTACATCTTGAACAGCTCTTGCTTTCCATATTGATTTGTGTTTGCCCTTGGGGACAAGCACAAATTGTGGTCATTTAATACTCCACGGAGTGGAAACAGCCATCGAGTATATTCAACTGGGCATCCTGTAAGAGGTAGACGTAAGCCATGAAATCTCCGGTTCCGTCCGCTTTCTTTGTGACAGGGTAATACCATTACTTAGACGTTGTAGAGGCCTTCCACTACCATTTAGGGTATGATCGGGAGACGCCAAAAAGTCTAGAAACAGGGCATACCTTTCATTGAAATAATGCCCAATCGTGACGTTCGAGTCGTGACTACCAAAGAGGTTCACAATCTGCTCAAGGTGGTCCCTGGGTAACATGGCATGAGAGTACAATTCGTTGGGCTCTCCCTCGACAGTGACGCTTATCCACTCAATCTTGGGGTTGTAGAAGACTTCATTGACACCGGCATAGGGCTTCACTTTTCCAGGGTCTATAAAGAGTAGCAAGACACCTTTGAGACTCTTGGCCGGGTTATTTAGCTGGAGGTTATGTGAGGTGTCATCATTCTGGGGCATGTTTGGGATATCCACATTGAGGTCTTCGTTCTGATTAATGGTTGAGGGTATGTGAGATATCTGGACCCTTTGTTTTCGGCCCTTGATACCAAAGAGTTGCTTGATCTCTACATATGGGTCTAGCGTCGTTCCAAATGCACTCATGTTTATTATATAAGGGAAATAAATAAAGATGCAGACTAATCCAGTATTTGTACTTGACATTGATATTGATGATGACGAGGAGGATGGGGGCCATCCAGATAAACCCGATGATACTACGTCAAAACTCTCTGGAACGCCAAAACTTCCTGGAACATCGGGGCCTTCAACAGAACAACAGCAGAGGGATCTTTCGGGGCAGAGGCAAAAACTACTAAAATCAAAGAAGGATGGCCTTGAAGATCGTCTCACAGAAAAATTGGGGTTACAGCCTAATGCAGGAATGTATGATACGTTTAGGGAGGACGAAGGGAATCAACTAATCGTTAAAGAGATAGTGAAGGGTAAGAAAACGTTCAAAGAAATAGTGGTTACAAATCAAGATGGTAGCCTAAAAACCGTTGGTCAGATACAAACGTTGCTAGGTAGTAATCGCCTGCATGTCCTGGGGTTTGTCGACTATGCTGCACCCAACAAAGGTGGTAAATTTAGGGCCCAGAACCTCTTAAAAAAGGTATAATAAAATAGAGGAGGCCGAACATATTGAGATGGAATCGTTGGAGGAAATCGATGAATTTGTAGATGCCACATAGCCTTGTACAAGACACTTCGTTTGTCGGGCCTGATGAAGGTGGCATCATCCCACGTGAAAGAAGGGGGCTTGACCTCGGGCTTCAGACGCTACGGGGTAACTTGAAAAGCCTGAAAAATAAGATGATCTTATACGACAGCGAGATTAACAAGGCAGAGGGTAGGGTGAAGGAACTTGAGAAGCAGAAGGTTGGGGCAGACGAAGGACAACAAGCTCATCTTGAGAAGGAAATAGAAAATGCGAGGAAAGAGATTAAGGATCTGAATGATAAAAAGAAGGCCATAGGGGAAGCGCATGGCATACTATCCACTGTCATATACCCCCGGCTGAGGCACATCAAAGATACGCTATTAAAAATCGCCAGAGATAACACAACTCTGCTGGAGAAGCTCCGGATACTCTTCCGCGAACAGGGGATAACCATAGCTAGTATAGTCTCTGCTGTTGGACTGTTGATAAGCACTATTGTACTCTCCGTTACAGGAGGGGGAGGTGCCGCGGCAAGTGCTGCAGGTGCCGCAGGGGGTAGTTAAAAAGGGTTCGTAGAGAAGAGACTGGAAAGGCTCGGGAACTTCCTTAAATATCTAGCAGGCAAGGCAGGTGTTGCGTTACCCGGGATTATTGGTACGGTAGTCTCGTTCTTCCTGAGGGTAGCGTCAACCATCGTGAAATATGCGATAAAACATCTGTACATGACCATCGCGGGAGCTGCTGGGCTTGTCGTGCTATACGTGAAATAGATCTATTTCAACCATATATAGGCAAGGATGATGCCTACTCCTATGGTGATTAATGTGGCCTTGGTATCCTCGTGTTGATTTTGCGGGGGTTGTTCGGGTATATGGGGCGTGACATTTTCCTGTATATCGGGGGTATGTATGGGAGGTGTAATAGGTGTTGTATGCCTAGGGGGTGATTTGGCAGATGCCAAATGCCTGGTAGCATGCTTTAAAGGTGTAGGTGGTATGGTATGTATAGGAGGTGTGGCATGCCGCACAATAGGCTTGTTATTCAGGTCAAGCCGTATACTTATTATGGCGCTTGCCGGTGCAATCAAAATGTTATTGTTGTACCCCATGATTTTTCCTACGCGCAAGTTCATTTCGGAGGGTAACATATGCACGCCATGCATCACGGCGAAGTTCACCGGGGTCCTCGCATACTGTAAAACCTTCAGAAATTCGGTGATGTCATGGCTTACAATTTCTTGGCGTTGGACCATGGACTCGAACTTCTGCAATAGCATCTGCCTGGCCGTATAGTTGTCCGCACCGGTCCCCAGAAGGGATGCCTTGGCCCCTGCCTGAGACCCCAGTAACAAAACCACATAAACCCTGATACTCACGCTTAGCTTGGTCAGACCTTCAGAGGTCAAACGCTGACTTAGTAGGCATGATAAACTTCGCCCAGTCGCCATCGACCTGGGGCCAGTATCTACCATTTGTAAACGAGCACATAACAGCCTTGAATTTATACAAAGCATTAGGACTTGCACCATACTCACGGCATACCTGTGCATACCCGGAGCCCAAGTATGGGTATTTGTACTGCGAGAAGCCGTCGTCGTACGGCTTGGGGACCTTCATTCTTGCCAGGACACGACGCATGTGGTAGTACACGTGAAATTTGAAGATGGAGTTTGTGAGGGGTACGGAGCCCGTCATGTGCTTCGCAACTATGCCTAGGGCCGTCGTCGCACAATGGGTAGCGAAATTAACCTGGATATTCCAATAGTCCAACGCCTGCCCTTTCCAACCCAGTTGAACGGGGTATCGTGGTAGGTTGTTGGATTTTTGATGGCATACTTGGTAAGCTCCGGAAATACTACGGAAAAATGGGAGTCTGTACTCACGTACAGATCCTGATGCTCCAAGTTGGTTACACCAGGCGACCATTCTCCCCTGTTACTTTTATACTTTGCCGAATAGTTGTATTGGTAGATGTTCATTTCTTAAAACAAAAGGATATGAAGCAACTGTACATCACTGATATAGATAAACCTACTATATTCGAGGACTACCTGGGACAGGACACCCGCATTGCCTTGAAATCAATAAGTATCAGCCCTGGATGGTTGAACCTATACAGCGACAATGATATTACGATCAGGAAAGGGTGACTCGTATCGAGATCATGAAGGGTTTGTACAGGATCGAGGACATGGCGGCTATTGTCAACAGCCAGGCAGAGGACAAGATCAGGATTTTCGTTTTGAAAAACGGCTTCTGCAGGCTCCGTGTCAGCGATGGGTACTCGGTGGTGATTCATCGACCATTGCAGGAGCTCCTATGACCCCTCAAAAAAGTATTATATGAAGGGTGACTATGATGCCTTATACAGGACCGATACATACCAGAGATTGAGACTTATTTGTCCACAAGTGGATGAAGACGACTGCCTTTTGGATGGCAAAAAAATCCAAGATTCTGACCTTGCTTCCTACCAAAGAATTGAACGCTTGGGGAGATATGTTAACCTGGACCTTTGACAGTCCTGTATACCTTCCACTGAAGGGGTCCACTGACCGTCTTGAGTTCATGCTAACGGACGTCTACCATCATGAGAAGAACGTCATGTTTTTTAATATAACCATGTGCATTCTGACAGAATAAAAGAATGAGTGATATCAGCAAACCTTATCCGAGTTTGCCGAGTGCACCCGCACAGGGCTCTGATCAGGATGAGGGGCAGGTCTTTAGGCTTAAAAAATAGAGGAAATAGGATGAAATAAAGGAGCGGAATAGACTTGGCAAAAAATTCAAAATGCACAATACGTGGGTACGCTTCTGCGACCATGGCGTATCTGTGATTACGTCAGGGCTTTGGATTGGAGCTATGGCCTCGGGTTTGGCGGTTCCCCTAGCCTGTGCTATGGGAGGACTCGCGATTGCCGCCGGAATAGGGTAGGCTGGTCTCCGGAACGCCTCAAGAAGGTTGCGTCTTAAGTCCAAAAAACATGATAGCATAAGGCTACTCGCGGAGGCGAAATTAAACTCGATTGTAGACCTGATCAGCAAGGCAATGGAAAACGGCGTTATCAGTGACCACGAGTATAGCCTGATTAGCCGTGAAAAGGAGAGGTATATGCTGCTCAAAGAGCAAATGCGGCAGAGGTTTAATAGGATCGTGAATGCTATCAACGAACAGGAGAGAGCCCAGTTGGTTGCCAAGGGTAGGGAGGAGGGAAAAGACGAAATTTTAAAAACACTTCAATCTGTGCAATATGCAAGCACTATGTAGAGTCCCCACCTGAATATAAGACTTAATTTGTATTATATTTTATAGGCCCAAAAGGTCTATAAAATATATGGTTCTAGTCCTCGCTTAGCAAACATTCCTTCCTAAAGTCTTTGTACCGGCATTCCGTAATATGTGTTTGAGGGTAGTAGTTTTTACCTTGTGCATATACCGATGAAATATTCAGAATTGCACTAGCTTGGCAGGGCTCATCATAGGGTACAGGCATACCATAAAATTTTGTGGTAATTGTGTCCTTGTAATATTGGAGTTTGGCATTCACATAACGGTCCTTTTTCACAGGCTCTGTCGTCAATTGCTCGGAAATAAGCTCTTCGATTTTTTTGCCATATTTGTCGATACTTTGCAACCCAATCGGGGTATTCCTCAAAATCGAGGCTCATTGCCGGTACTGCATTGGTGTTATGCCGTGTCACCCCATGTGCGGACCAGATCTTCGGTGTTTTCACCCTCAAGGCAACCACGAGATCTTGTGTATGGTACCTTATAATGTACCGATTATCCTTCCACTGTTGGCGGGCATGGGATCTGACACCGTCAGGTAGTTTACATTGATATCATCGATATCTGTGAAGGTAGCAGCAAATGAGTAGAATAGTTTTCGGATAACGAGCTCATTCTCAAATTTTAGTATCCTGTTTATTGTATACTTCGAACGACTGCAGAGAATTGCATGTCATCGTACATACGCAACCACCTCCATTGTATGTGATATGCTCATTATAACAGTACCAGCATAACATTTTACCCTTTACCACGAACCTCCGACCACAGGTGCATCTATCATACGCATCCAATATACGCTCACAGTCATTACATTGTTCATTCATTTACTCTATAGTCTTCAAGACGATCCTCCAGGTCTTTAATCCTCTGCTCATTGGACCCCTCCTTCTCTGATTCTTGTACTAATGCCAGGGCCATAAGAGGTAAGGAGATACCTACGGCGGCCATAAATGTAATCAGTGTTGCGGTCCCGAAGATATCGAATTTTGATTGACAGTTAATGCACATTTATTATATCTTACCACCATGTTGATAGGGACTTTACTCTCTTTGAATTCCATGACTCAACACCGACATTTTGTATGATAGCGCATGCGTTGATGATCTTTGCTGATGATCAACGTATTTTTGTGTAATGGAGCGTGACGAAAAGTTGTGACGTCACAAACAAATTGTGTATGATATTTTTTATGAGGGTTTGACAGTGATTTTTGAAAAAGCGTGTATAGAAGGACCCCCTACAGTAGCTATTCTATCTGAATATCTTTATTTGAAGAGCATAGGACCATTATTAAGTGTCGGGTGACGTCATAATTATTATAATTTATAAAATTCGGGAAAGGCGTATTTATGTTTGAAAAAATTCGCATCCTCGTCCACAGGGTCTCTTAAGGAGCGCTATATCAAATTGATCAAAAAGGCAAAATGCCTTGGGAACGAGTTGGAAAGTATCGTTCCTCATCATTTTATGTTTTTATACAGACATGTGGGATGCGGAGATACGTGGATATTTTGCAAAAATATTGAGTTTCTTACATTATCCTTCCCTTTATCACTACGACTGTGCTAATATCTTTACAATATTACAATTTAACCACTTGAAAGTGTTTCTTTTCAATACAAAATTTTTTTTGTAGATCCTCTAAAGACAAAAATTGATTCGTTTCAAGATTCTTATATATCTTATCACCTGCAATAAGAACATTATCTAAATCTGCTGTAGACCCTGCACCGATGCGTATAAACATAGACCACCTAATCGCATATAGAACATTGCAAATACACTGTTGTCCAGATGTATCAGCAAAACTAATATTTCTCTGGCTAAACGATATTTTGTATTCTTGTGGGCCAGGGTTTGTTTCTACAGGATTACATGACTGCATCGTGTATTTTCAATTAGGAGTAGAAATTTACAGCGAGTTGTTCTTCGATTTAAAGGATTAGCTAGCTAACTATGTAGTGTTTCAAGCACGTAGCTAGCATGTCTGTAAACAATTTATGATAAAAAATTATATTTCTTGTATATAGCTATCTGACTTGAGAGTGTTCACGGTCAGAATCAACAATGACAAGAGACTATGGTCAGTGAGCCAGTCTGACAATACTGGTAGTTAGATTCAATGTGACAAGACTTTGTGGTCAGTATCAATCTGACCAAGCTAAACAGTCAGTATCAATCTAACACATCAATATGAATGTGATCACATTCACTACATCATGGGCCAGAAAAATAAAGGAGACTGGCTTACCTACGTACAATTAGCTGTAGCTATAGGCGATGCAAAAATAGACATACAAGAACAATCTTGTTAATACTTCAGGAAATTTGATATACTCACCTCGCTTTTTTTTTTTCCTGATGACTGGTGGAGTCGAGGAAAGAAATTTATGCGATCAGCACAGCCAGCGTGTCGTGGCCACTTTGCCCAAAAAAATAATCGATAAAGCTACTATTGTGTCCAGTGTCGAGAATGTGCCAATGTATCGAACCGTGAAAGTTGTAAAGAAAGAAGGAAGATATGGGACTATTTTATTCATATGCGAACTCCGTCCGCAGCTGAATGATCCTACAGATTCTTTCTAATCAACCCACTGCACTCCTGAACAGAGATTTTTTATTAGGAGCGTTTTATAAGAAGATGAGATTCGTGTCTAAAATTTTTAGGAAGTCCTGAAATGTCCAGGCAGATAGTATTCTTTTTGTTACCAACATCGTTTCAATTCATTTTCATTTAATACGCGTTAATCATTCTTTCTTGTTCAAAAAGTCCTGGAAATGAAAGTGTTCGAGGTCAGTTATTGACAGAGGAGTAGAGTTTCATAATATGTAAAATTGCAAAAAATTTAACGCGGCGCATCATACAGTGACAATTTCTAAGGGGGTTGTTATTGAAACTGTTTTACATGGATTTTGAGAAGTAAAATGTTCAAAGAAGAAAATTAATCTAGGTGAAGAATTATCATGCTGAAATGAAGTTTTTTTTCAGACAAATATAATTTTCTATATGTTCATAGGGAGAAACGAGAAAATGAAAAAGCTACAGAATTGTTTTTAGAAACCACTCATGACCAAAGCCACGTTAACGACTCTTCAATTCCAAATGTTGTGGAAAAAGGTGAAGTGTTTTTGACTTCTTTAGTAAAAAAAACTGTGGAATCTCTCTTACATATTCGAGTATACGCTATTGATTTCATCAAATAAATTTCTAAGTAAATTGCTGAACGCCAACTTTTATTCAAAGATTTGTCAATATTATGTTTAAGGAACTAATCTATCCAACCTTCTTTATTGATAGAATTCCACTTAATCAATGATACTGTAGAGGGAATATCTGACGCAGATATATTAAAATATTGTGGTTAGTATGACAAACTTCTTATCAAGAGATTCACGATATATTAACTGTATAATTTTAATTGTTATCTTTTTAATCTTGTAACACATGGGCCGGTTACCTTGGTAGAACCCCAGTGCTTCGTAAAGAAACTAAAGTAGTATAAACGAGTTGTATAAAGAGAGTATAAGAGAGTATAAAATATAAAGAGAGTGGAGAGAGTATAAACGCTCTAAAATCAAAACGCCCACACAAGTTAAGCTCTATGTTGTGCTATCCTTCTTCCGTCTTAAAAACTGTATTCTCACCGTGTGTATAATTATTACTTTATTTTTTCTCACAGTGCCTAAATCAACTGTAGAGACTGAACAGGAAAAGACTAATGACATTGATAACGGTAACTTAGTTCTTCATCTATACCAAGTTTTGAATTTTAAGAGTAGTTTAGCATCGTTTTCTTATCTTCATTTGGTCCTGACACAACTATTAAGATAAATGAGTAGTACAACAACAACATTGACGACGGTACTATTCAAATAAGAGTCTGTTTAGTAATGGGTTGGTTCACTGATTCATCATCGAAGATTTGGTCCCGTCAGCATTTACGGTCTCACTAACTGAAATCTATTTCGAACTCCACTACCGTATTCCTTCTATTTGACGCTCTGGGCGTTTAATGAATTTTCGAGATTTTAGAGTTGGGCGTTAACTGGTGAGGGGCGTTAAATAGAGAGTAGACGTTAAATAGAGAGAATACTGTATCTCGAACTTCCCGCTAATTGTTAGTCCCTTGGGGCAAATTACAATCTTTATCTCTAACTTTTTATAAAATGATGGTGATAGAAACAGTTCCGCTTTTTTTCGAACGCTTTATCACTTTTGAATTTTGGAACGCTTTACAGGATTACAGGACAAAGAAATAGAGAAATTTGTAAATTTGAAAGTTTAATTTCAAGAGAAGAGTTAGACAAATGTCACTTAAGGCATTTAATGAAAGATTTAAAGGCGCTTAACGTTTATCAAATAAATATCTATCAACACTTAATCTTCATGTTTAAAGTTAAAAATGAGTTAGCACCACAAACATTCCACAATAGTTTTGAACTAATAAATCACAATATTCCGAATAGATTTCGTGAAAATAATCTAAGGCAGCCAAAAATTGTTACGCAGCGAACTAGTTTTGCTATATCTAAAAGAGGACCACGTCTAGGAATGACTTTTTAGACAGGGATCTTAAAACGTTAACATCATTATGTGTTTTTTAAGCAGTGTGTAAAAAATTTTATTGCGAAATTTGAAAACAAAGTTACTTTCTTTTAAACAACAACAAGGAATAATAACTCTCTACTCTAACGAAACTTATGATGGGGCTTGGTGATAAGGCAAAATTGCTTTCTGCAAGCTCCAGTCAGTCTTTTAATTTTTTCGTATGGTTTAAGATCTTTATTTTACTAGCTGATGTATGTATATATTTTCTATTTACTTTTAAACGATACGAACTTGTATATATAAACGAACTTGTAACTCTCCTTGGCGGAAAAAATACACACCACTACACTAGATGAAATGGAATTCAAACGCGAAGGGAGTGTGTTTTAGTGGAGGAACAGCCTATGAACGTAAGCGTGCATTACTTATAATTTCTCCATGTACTGTACAATCAAACACTCCTATAAAATATGAGAACTTTAAAACGTCCATATTTATTTCAGTCGTTCATAACAAGGCATTTCCTACAGATCCTGAAAACCTGCAATGACTCATAAATCGAAAAGTTTACACTAAGAAAAAAACCTTTGATGTTAAGATACTACATATAAAGTTTTTGCACAGTGTGTCTTCTACATCCTTTACGTATGAACAAGCGTTGGAGTTTCTATTTTTGACGTTTAAAGCACCGAGTGCATTGACGTTAAGCGTGCACCTTTAGATTTATAAGTCGTCTTTGAACTAAAGAACCTATTTTGGATTTCCAAACCCTTGCCTTTTATGATATCCAGATTATGCTCGGTACGAGTTTTACCACTGCAAGAGTTTTCTTGATTTCCTTCAAAAAACAAACTTTTTTACGATTTACGATTTACGTTATTTCTATATGAAAATGTTGTTTATATTCACTTCTTTAATAAGTGTGTTAATTACACAGTGCATTATATTGGAGCTATGTCATATAATGTCTGCTTACTATTTAGAAATGCTTGCATTAAAGTCGTCAATCGAAAGCAAAAAAGTTATCGTAAGCCGATTTCCAGAATTTGGAAGCGTGCCACTGACCGACGTTTTGTTAAAGGACGCTAGTGTAAATCTTCGTAGAGTGTAAAGATTATTACCCCAGCATCAAAAATGAAACAGGTGAATACAGGCAATATCGAGGCTGTTTTCCAATTTACCATTTTCACATACAGAATTTTCTTACCACTCGTACCACTCGCCTCGTTCCCATCGCTTCTTTACGATGTCGAAAAGCAAAAAAGGGCTTTGGGAAGGAGGTTGCGCATAAAGAAAAAGAGATTCCAAATTGAAATCTCTTGTTTGAACAAGGTAAAACAACAATGGAAGTAAGTAGACAATGGATTACAAATTAAAAAGTATTACATATTCATCCTGAAAAACCGTGTTATTATTCTATATTCCTGCTAATTATGGAGTTGCCGAAACCTTTCATGTTGAAATTGTGCCACATGCACGACAGCAGGACTGCGTTTCGTGTGGCATATTTTGTTTACAAGTAAGTATACTTCTGCTTTTCAAATAACTACATATCCAAATAAATTTTAACAACAATGCTTTCTTTTAGTTTGCAGAATGCCTGATATTAGAAAAACAAGAAGTACCTATAACATGGACAAGAGAATGCGTCCAAGTTACAGAGATGAAATGGTAAGAAAATTGATCAAAAAGGGAGGT
Organism: Hydractinia symbiolongicarpus; assembly: GCF_029227915.1. Classification (NCBI taxonomy): domain Eukaryota; kingdom Metazoa; phylum Cnidaria; class Hydrozoa; order Anthoathecata; family Hydractiniidae; genus Hydractinia; species Hydractinia symbiolongicarpus. The sequence continues at coordinate 21,178,598 of NC_079877.1, forward strand.
ACGCTGGGTTTATTTTCACCTTACAAGTTGTTTTAGAGAGCGTACTTTACGATTTTAATATGTTAGGTCAAAAAAAATGGTGCAGTAGTATCTGCAGAGTGTGTGGAAAGGCAGTCGGGCCGAAAGGTCCAAGGAAACCAACTGACTCTTGGGTATGGCGTTTGTAACTGTGTCAGTACCTGTTAAATATTGTTTCGCCTTTTTCATCAAATATTGTGTATAAAGTTGTCGCTCTGTATATATAGGTTTGCTGTGATACTTGCTCACTTGCAAGATGGCATCACCAAAAGTACTTACACCAGTCTCTCAGGAAAGCATACAGAAAGTTGCCATTCAATTGTTCTATGCTCAAAGTGGCACCTCCCGATTTTAATTGGACACTGGAAAGTATTGGACAAAAGGAAGTAGTTGTAATAGAAGACAAGGAAAATAATGTACGTCTTTTTGAAGGCTTAGATTAAAAAGTTACTTTATCAACTCGAAGATAAAACCTAACAATGAATATATTATTATTTTTACCTATATTACAACGAAAATTTAAAAAAACGTTAGTCGACATTAACCACTAAAAAGACAGGTTTCAGTGATTCTGGAAAAAAATAAATTGATACAGAACAATATAAAATATTGTAATATATTTCAAATTTTATTCAAAATAAAAAAAGCACAGCGAAATCTAATGTATGTTTTTATTTCTGAAGATCAGGTGAAATCTTTCAAAAAAGAGGCAGATATTTAAAGCAAACCAACCATTTGTAAAATACTTGACATTTTAATTATAGATATATATTCAATTATAGAATTTGTATCTAGTAATAATACCACTTTTAGTCATGGGCACTTAGTTATCAGGAAACGCCATAGGGGGGACTATATTGTAAATGGCTAAAATGTAAGGTCCCCCTTTGGTTATAGGCGAATAAATCCATGAAAACGTCACGGTTGGTACCAAATATTTCATGTATAGATGCTTGAATTAAAAGATACCCCTTTTGGTTATGGGCGCTATGTTATGAGAAAAATCCACAGGGGGACCACATATTTTAGGTGTAAATTGCTAAAATAAAAGGTCCCCCTATGGGTATAGGCGAATAAATCCGAGAAAAACTCACAGTTGGTACCAAATATTTCATGTATGGGTGCTTGAATTAAAAGGTACCCCTTTTGGTTATGTGCGCTTTTTTATGAGCATACGTCAGGGGACCACATATTTTAGGTGTAAATGGCTAAAATATAAGGTCCCCCCTTTGGTTATAAGCGAATAAATCGAAGAAAAGGTGACAGTTGGTCCTAAATTTTTTATGTATGGATGCTTTAAATAAATCGTACCTCTTTTTGCAATGGGCGCTTAGTTATGAGCAAATGGTGTAAATGGCTAAAATACAAGGTCCCCCTTATGGTTATAGGCGAACAAATCCGAGAAAAGCTCACAGTTGGTACCAAATATTTCGTGTATAGATGCCTGAATTAAAAGGTGCCCCTTGGCTAAAATATAAGGTCCCCCCCCCCCTATGGTTTTAGGCGAATAAATCCATGAATACGCCATAACATTATTTACGTCGAAAATGTCCAAATCTTTTGCGAAATTAAATTAGGTAAGCTTAACCAGTCTTGCAAGGCGCAGTAAGCGTTCCGCCCAGAAGTTGTCCTTTTGTGATCGGTCACCGTAGAAATGAATCTACGGAGAAATAGCTTGTAATAAAAGTAATACATGGAAACCCACGGGGGTACCTTATATTTCACAAAGCCAAATTGCTGCATCTTACGTCCACTTCTTCTGCTAGACGGCGATAAATTTGAGTTTCCCCCCAGCTGCACATGCGTAGTTAGAAAAAACTGACGTATTTTTGCTTGCCGTCGTCATTGCGTAAGGTCGCTAATATTACCCAAGGTCAAAAGTATAGACCGAGCTTGCGAGGTCGATACGCTGACCGAGGGTAATATTTCTCGGAATAGATAGACAAAAACAGTTTATATTGTATTTATTAACTGATGCTATTTTCCAAATGTTTGTAGAAACCAGGATTATTTTCTAAAGATTTACTTGTGACAAGGTTGTAAAACCCAGGTTTTGTTAAAAAAAGAAAACGTTCGATTAGAATTTCATTGTTTTAATTTTTCAAATACATGTACAAAGAGCAAACAAAACATTTGAATAACTATATATAGATCTTTTTTAAACGTTTTTTGAACCAAAGTTTATTCTTCTTTATTATGCTTTGATTTATTCCTTCTGCTCTACTTAGTGTCAATTTTTGTTCATTTGCTCGATTGTTTTTGTTTATTTCTTAAGCCCGTCGATTAATAAATATATTTAATGTATGTATATTTTTATATTATATATTTTGGTGTATAATTTTTATTTTCATATGTTCTGGTCTTAATTCTCCGTCAGAATCTAATATATCGATGTGTTTCAATCCTTCGCCACTTTGAACTCTGCTAATCTTGTCTACAGTTCACAGTGTCTTTTTTTTATAGAATTAAGTTATTTTCTTTATTTAAATATCTATATTATAATAATAGCCGTATTCCGTCTGTCTGTCTGTGTGTCCGCGAAAGCGGTGTCCCGTAACGGAAACACGAAATTTTTAAAATGCGCACCAATACCAAAGGCGATATATTTCTGCCAACTTTGTTGCAACGGGTTAATTTAAAGGACGGGCGTCCCCGTGGATTTTTCCACGGGCTAACGACTATCTCTATAATAATAGCCGTCGTCTGTCTGTCTGTGTGTCCGCGAAAGCTGTATCCCGTAACGGAAACACAAAATCTTTAAAATGCGTATCGATACAAAATGTGATGTATTTCTGTCCACTTTGTTGCAACGGGTTAATTTAAAGGACGGGCGACCCCGTGGATTTTTCCACGGGCTAACGACTAGTCTCTATAATAATACGCTAGGTGTGTCTGTCTGTGGCAGGCAAAGTGGATGTCTTCATTTTCCTTTGATGTTGCCGAAAAATGCATGTCTAATATGTTAAATTTTCTGACGTTACGACGCGACGAAAATAACACTACTTTAACGTCAATATCCTATATTAAATTAATGAAGCCATTACAGTGCATCTAAAACTTTGAGGCCAAATAACTTGGAAACGAAGTGGTGACGTCAATGATTTTTCACCGCGTGGCTTACTAGGGACCAACTAGGACCAATTCGGGTAATTTTCCGAAACCTGGGTCCCCGAATCCGTTTCGGGATGGACGGGTTGATGACGTCATCAAAAAACCTTCAAACCCTAATATCTCTGCAACCGTTTATAAAAAGTGCATGATCCATTTTCCTGATCAGAGTTTCAAGATCTATGCGATGAAAGCAACAGGTATAGAAATTTCCAAAAAAATTTTTTTTAGGTTTTGACAGGCCATTGCTGACGTCAGCAAAATTTTTAAACCCTTATATCTCATTAACCGCTCATCAAAAGCACATGATCATATACATTTTCTTGATCAGCGCTTCAAGCTCTACACAATAGAGGCAACGTGAAAACAAGCTTCTGAATTATTTTTTTGTGGATGGGTTGCTAACGTCAAAATTCAAATAAGGGCTTCTTTTTCATTTTTATACTGCCTCAGTGGATTTTTCCACGGGCCTTATCGACTAGTTATTATTATTTTAATAGGACGAAATAGCCATTGTAAAATATGGAAGTGCCTTTTAGTATTAGCCAGTTAATATTAAAAGATAAAAATAAATAAAAATAAAAAGTCTATCACACAAATTTGACGTCTTTTTGCTTGTTGCTCATTGTACTGGTGAATGTTTATAATAAAAACGCAGTTATTTATGTGTGCACCATCAAACATGGATTTAAAATTATCAACATTTCTTGATGATGAGATGAATGTTGTTGTTTTTTGTAGCTTTAAAAAAAGCTGTTTTGTAAAAATATAGTTATTAAAGTAAAACTTCAAGACTTGTATGTAGCCTTGTTTTCACAATTCTCTGGCAATGTTATTTGTTCACATTTATAGCTACCATTATGGTTTCTAAAAGGTTAAAAGTTATACCGTGCTGTATAAAGCCCGTCGTTAAGGCTTTTTATCCAATCAGCGCTACGGATTTCCCGTATTAACCGGTTGAAAATAGCTATCAGTTATTAACTAAGGATATAACAAAAAGATGTCTTCCCAAAAGCTTGTTATGGTGCTTGCCCGCACGTAGAAATTGTATTTGACGATTGTGAGGTTCCATGGTTTAAACGAAGCCATGTTGGTAAATATTGTGGGATTCGTGATATACGAACAACATGCAGAAATTTTGAAGGCCGAGCCAGATATAAACTTTCGCGATCAGGTTCGTCCCGGTCTGACCTGCACGGAGGCGGGAAAAATGGGCACGATATATTCATTTCCGCTGAGGATGTTAGGGAAATCTTGATGCTATGCAAAAGTTTGGATTTTATTAAAATTGCGGAGCGTTGTGGCATAGAAATTTGACACATAAAGCTTTTATCAAAGAGGGAAGGCTCCCTTAGCGCTATCCGCACCGCTGGGGAAGATTAGATGGTGAAGATATGGTGGTGCAGCATCATGTCGATGGATATAAGATCGACAAGTATTTCCCAAAGCACAGATTAGCTATCGAATGTGATGAATTTGGACATTTTGATAGAGATATTGACTACGAGGTGAAAAGGCAAAAACATATCGAGCAAAGCCTTGGGATGCACCTTTATACAATATATCCCAGATGCGCCCGACTTCTCCATATTTCACATCATTAACAAAATTTATCGCTATATTACACAGTGAAGTTTCTTACGAGATGACAGCAACGCTGAAATTATTTTTTGTCCACTAAAAACAAAGAAAAAAAGCGATGGAAGCATACGTACGACAATTAAAATTTAACAATATCTACAATATCTCTGTGCCTGTACTACAATGTTGTATCAAAGCAGCGTCAGTTACTGGTTATTGCTCGCAATGCCTGGAAAATTTTAGGTTTTGAGGGGGAGAATATTACGAAGGATTTGAGTACCCTGAAGATGAAGAGCTTTTATATAGAGTAGCATCAGGGAAAAAAGCATGGGCAACATTCCCAAGGCTTGAGGTCGACATGGTGTTAGAATATGATATACAACGCCTAGGGCTGCATATTATTGATGCGGATGTGAACAAATACGGTGTAATCTGTTATGAAGTAATCAAAAATAAGGAAGCAAAGCTATCAAATTTGGCGGATTTGGAAAAAATAGGCGACATCCTAGACTTTCCTATAGCAGATAGACGGCTGGTTGACATCGACCTTGATAACGAGCCAAATAAGATTCAGATGAAGATGATCTAGATGATGATGATGATGGTTTGGATGAAGATGATTGGGATGACTTAATATTTTTTATAGCTTATCAAAGCCACAAAAATAATTAAAAATCTACCATTTCATCACATGCTCCGGAGGTATTTCAACATCCTCTGGGATTAGCATTAATTCCTCTGCGACAAAATTACGGTCAGCTCCGTCTTTTAAATAATACAGCGCGCGACTATTTGGTTCTGCTACAATGCTATCATCATGTTCTTCGCCCAGTTGAAGAAGATAGAGGTACAACCCATCTTAACGCAAAGGTTTTTCCTCAGGGAACTCTTCACTTTTTACAAGTGGTACATCATCCAACTTGATAGCTTTTGACGGTTTCATTCCAATCATGTCAGTCTTGGTGTTATTTAAATTTTTCACTATAGTGTACGTATTTCACCCATATGGTACTAGTCTCCTCAGTGACCAACCCTTGTGCATCTTGAGGTTTGAATAGTCTTTCTGCAAGGATCTTGTTGTACGATTCTACAAAGGTAACTTTTGCGGCGTCTGATTTAAATTCAGATCCATTATCACATTGAACAATTGTAGGATATTGCAGAGGACCCGCCTTGTAAATATCCTTGATCATGTCCGCAACCTCGCTGGCTTTTTTCGTACGCAATGGTTGTGCCACCTTGTAACGTGAAGCTACATCGATCCCCGTCAGGATATATTTGCGCGTGTTGCCATAAACTTTGTCATGGGGCATATGCAACAGATCAAACTGATGCATTTCATTCGGTTTTGTAATGTTAAAATGGGGGTAATAAATCTTTTTTTTTACCCCGAATATGTCGTAGCCATATTCCTCAACCAGTAATTTGATGGCTTTTCGTCCAACTCAAAGATGTCCTGGGTTGTAGTAAATACTACTCAACTTTTCGGTCTCTTCCTCTGTAACGATATGTTGTTTTTTTGACATGTTTTTTTATTACATGTCAAAAACGTGTGTTTTTTATAAATATTTATAAACTCCATAAGTGCAAGCGATCCTAGAATGAATGTAATATCTCCATTCTTTTTGTTCTGGGGAGGGTACGTAATAGTCGGACAATTTTGATTCCTTATCGATCGTGGCGATGTAGTACTCCCGCATTGATTCATCGATTTCCTTAAAATCCTTCCCGGCTTGCCTCTGCAACTCCCGTTGTTTATTATACCAATCGATTTTCGCCTGACGTTCACGGACCCATTGCGTTTGGGCAGCCTGCAGTTGTTCAATAGCCTGATCATGAAATTTGATCCGGAAAATGTAAGTGCATTAATTGCCGCACCGGATACAGGAACTCCAATAGTTGCTATTTATTTATTATGTAAAGCCTCGTGAGTTCGGCTGTCATTAAAACATTTGATTCAACATTTTGTCAACTGTGCATTACGAGGGTTCATCCTGAAATAAAATAAAGAGAGTTTGCATTTTGAGCATTGCTTACTTTCCATGTCTTTTTCATCTATTTTAAAGCACACAATTTAACATTTTGTCAACTGTCTATTACAAGGGTTCACCCTTAAATAAGATAACGAGTGATTACAGGCTATACAAAACTCTTTCATGTTGTTTTGTGTTTTTCATGCAGGCAAACACAACATTTTGGGGACATTATTATTATTTAATGTTTGGGGACAATACTGGCTGGGATCCAGCCTTTTTTCACAGCCATTTCTGCGAAGTATCCAGTTATCTTTAAAACGTCATTCGTATCCATCTTCGCCGAGGGTTGACCTATCCCTATAAATTTTTTCTCTGCTAATGCATATCCTAGTGTAACCCTATATCGACAAGGGTCTCGTATAACATATCAATTATTTCTTTCTCGTAGGGTGTCATGTTTGTCATTTATTATATGGGGTTCTGTTCATTTTTTTTCAACAGCAGGTGGTTGCTCTGATGATTTTTCAGGCTGATTCTGCTGCTGGTTTATAAAAAATTTATAATAGACGACACCAACGCCTACTATCGCAATACCAACCGTTACTGCCGTAGCCCCTAAAACTGCGGTAGAACTTGATGTCCTTGTAGTATTTGGTAGTACTTGATATTGAGCTGTCTCCAGAAGAGTGTTTAAGTTCCTTCTTCTTCTTCTTTACAGTGCAGCTAACTTGTGGCCTTGTGCGACTTGACCTGGATTCTTTACTGGTTTAGTAATATGCTATTCTGTACCATGTTGTGTACTGTCGCTTATTTATTTTATAGAGGATGGCCTCTATAAAAATTTAAATAGTATTCAAACTATATTTTCATAAATCCATTTCGAATTCTTTTCACCTAACTCCGATTCGCAGATGTGGGGCGGGAACCTACCCGCAGGCGGAGTGAGTATAATTTTTCGACGCATATTAATGCCATGACTGTGCCATTCGTTGAAGCTTGGTAAAATCCTACGTGGAGCCCTAAAATTGAAGTGCTTGATGTCTGCAGCATATTTTTCATATAATCCTAGTTGTAGTTTTGACATATTTTAAACCCCATCTTTTTCTTCTTCTCAATCTTCAATATTTTCAGGGGTTTTTTTGTTTGAACAACTGAGTATGATTCACGGTGTGTGTAACAACCAATAGTGGTGCTAAAAATTTACTGAAGGCAGAGTACACAAGAATACCCAAATCAGCCATACTATCCTTAATAATGGGTCTTCCTCAATATCTCGCTTTAAATTTTCAGCACTATCAAGTTGAACAACATTACCTATAACATTGGTGTACATGCTAATCGCGTGAGAAGAGAGTGCTTTAGCAGTTTTTTCTCCTTTCTCGTGGATCTCTCGTTGAACATATTCAGAATATACCTTTTCAATCGCGTCGTCTGCTGCCTTGTCAACGAAGCCTTCAGTACATTTCTTCGGTAAAAAACGTGCTTTTCCTTTGCGTATGGCATTCTTCAAGGCTTAAAGTTTGTCCACTACTTTTTCAGGTTGTTGCAAGGACCCTTCAGCTGGGTATCAACAACATCAAATATATTTGCAAGCTCGATCATTTTATTTATTAAACATCGAAACCGTAAAAAAAAATAGTAGTACTATCATATTCGGTATAATTATCGCAATATAGAGCATCAACAACAACATTGAAACCCCACCATGTTTTATTTATCGATTTACTCTGATGAGTAGTCGTACTCACGGGCTAGTGTTGATATCATATCTTTTTGCACGAGCCTTTTATCATCGTCGCGATTAAGGGCAATTTTATTCTGGATAAGGACCTGACATTTATAAAGATTTATACCATCATCCAAACATTTTCTATAATCGTCAAATGTGATTGATTTTTTAATCACGCATTTTTAACACCCTTCCATCGTTTGACTGCCTTTTCTAACGTTTTGTAGGCATACAATTTTGCTCGCAAGGCAATAAACTCCGTCATGATTTTTTCGGCTAATTCATCTTTCATCAAACCTTTTTATTCATTCCAATTGAAAGTGGTCTGCCATCTTCCTTTGTATAGGCGCTTGTATCAAATCGTTTCTCTACGTCGCCCGCGATATCCTTATAAAAATCTTCGGTCTTGATGTAATACACGAAGCTATCCGTATCCATATATTGTATTTTACTCCAATATTTTGGTTGCACGTAATCAAAATGAAATTCATACATCACAAGTTTGCTGAAATCTAATATGGCCTGCCCAAGATATACTGGTTTATTCATTTTGATCTCCGTCTTACCCATTTCAACACCCATTAAATTTTTACTAAATGCATGACCACTGCTAAAATTCGGCTCCATCACATATTTTTGATATGCTTTTTCGCTTGTTACCAATTTTGTATCGCGATGATGCTGGATATTTTCCATCGTTTTTCCAAACACGAGAGGTTCATCAATTTAAAAAAGTCCTTACCGTACAGATTGTTGGTATCGACGATTCTTCATCCCTATTATATTGATCGCCCATATACTTGTTGTTGGCCTTGGCATAGCGATGCACAGCTTGCACAATGCCACCTCGAATACCTGTTTCATACATTAAATGCAGGTCAGGGTCAGTTAAAAGCTCTAATTCTACTTATAATTTAGAAGACACACACCCCGAAAATTTTCAAAGATATCTGCTAATAGTAAAACATCAATTTTGAGGTATATATCATGGTAGTCACCGAGCGTAACATAATCTCCCTTTGGTACTATGTAATTCCACACCTTTTAAGCATATTTATGCTCTATATTAGAGATGCCTTTCATATTCAGCTTACTGTAAAATGATTCCTTTGGGGGTAGCTCCGATTCTTCAAAATTATCCCAACAACTCATATATTCGTAAGGATACACGCCCTTTCTAAGAAAAATTCTAATTATATCATCATCATTAAACTGTTGTGCCATGGAGGGTAAATTTGACTTTAATTCTTCTTTTATTAATTGCTTTGGGGTCACTACTTTACAATTTCCACAATAAAATTGCGATATATTCAGATGATATACCCTTAAATTCTAAACACTCCTGTGCACATTTTTTACACTTCATTCCACATGCGTTTGTTCCAATGAGATTACTTGATAATTTATCGAGACTTGATGTCATAAATCTACAGCTATCGATGAATCTAAGCTCTATTTTTTTCAATACCTGCTTTCTATTCGAGTTGGTAACGCCTGCTAATGGCACCATGATTTTTATATTAAAACTGATATATTTCTCCTTGTTTTTCCGCGATGCACCCAATATCTTGCGCGTTGAATTTTTTTCCAAGCTGTCTGATGAACAAATACGCGTCGTAACCGCTCAGATTGTGGAAGATGATGGGGATGTGGTTAGGAATTCTATATTTTAAATTACAATTGTTGTGAGCCGCCCCTTGATAAATCTCTGTATAATGACAATGATTGCAAACTTTTCGGTTTGATGGATCGTTGAATGGTTTCATACAGATGTGACATTTTGTTGCCTCGTTGTGCTCTTTCTCCTGCGCCTGTGTGATCTCAGTCATCGGCTGCTGTTGAAATGTATCATATAACCTCTTCACGTCATCTTCCAAATGATCCACGAATCTCTTAACACAGTCTTTACCACGGTAAACTCTTAATGGATCTGATACATCTCCGTAGGCAGATTTGCTATATGTGCACCAGCCTGATGGTACATGTTTGTTCAATTTTAAGGTCTTACTTTTCCTACGATTTTCTACCGGGAAGAGTAAACTTTCAAAATCGGCTTGTATCGCAAACGAAACCTTGAGTTGCTGTTGACCATCTTGATATTTCAACCATTTTTCACTTTCTTTTCGCATCTTATTTTTAACCGCTTCGAGATCCTTGCAATAGATATAATGTTTGTCCCTGGATTCTACACAATTAAAGCCCTGCAGGCAATTTAGGAAGAAATGCATCGCTTTGCAGTCCTAGAGTTCCCTCTGCCCAACAGCCTTGAGAGATTTTTGATGCAGGTATAGTGCATCTTTTCATTATCTGTAATCAACAGTAAATTTTTTTTTCACGTGATGCGTTGTAGTTGTGGGAACCAACAGCTCAGAACTAAAGGACTGTAACGAAAGAGGTTCTTCTAAATTATGACCTAAATATATAAATAAACAAATAAAGTCAAAGTATATGTTTACGGCGTTCGTATTTCCGACACTTCCCCCTTTCGCGAAAGCCGCGAAAGTTAAGGCGCGAATGTTAAGTTTCAACAGGATACAATAAGTTCACCGCGTGTTTCAGCAACAAATTCTTCCCATTGGATCTTGTTCGAACAGTTGCTACTCGAATTTGTTTATCCTTGCTAAGTTGAACGGATTCAACTACACCAATTTTCCATTTGAAAGGCGACATGTTAACATCCTTAATTAATACGGCATCCTCCACGTTGATAAGTAATTCGCTCAAATAGTCTGTGTTAAATCGTGACCAGGAATTGTTCATAAGTTTGTTAACAAATTTGTAACACTCATAACTAGATACATCGTTATTTTCTTCGCTCGATGGGTTGACATTTAATCGTCTACCGTAGTTCCAATGATTCGGTGTAATAATTTCGTCACCAATCTCACTTGTAACATAAGTTGTTGGTCGATCGTTCAATACAGATTCGACTTCAGCAACAATGGTAATAAGCTAGTCTAATGTAACACGTGCTTTAAACAAAATACGGACTAAACATCTTTTGGTAATTTGAACTAGTCTCTCATAGAACCCTCCCACCAAGGGGCAGCAGGAGGATTAAATGTCCAGGTTATTCCAGTACTGGTTGCAAACGATACAATAGATGACACGAATGCTTGGACTTCTTCACTGACAAAATTACTCCCATTGTCCGAATACACTTTTGATGGGGTACCTCGTCGTGCAACAAATCTTCTGAATGCGAGTATAAATGTGCTTGCAGTATTGTTTGTAACAACTTCTAAATACAACGCTCTGGTAGCGCAACAAGTAAACAACGAAATCCACGTTTTATGTGAATTACTCAAGAGCGTGTCCTTTACATTAAGAGTACCAAGATAATCAACACCAATAATTTAAAGGGACTATCCAGCACAACTTGATCAGCAGGCAGAGGCGGTGAAAGCGGATAACAATGAGGTTTGCTATTAAAATATCGACATCTAAAACAGCTATGGAGCACATGCTTGACAATGCTTCGGCCCTTGCGAAGCCTATACTGAGAACGAAGCTGTGATAATTTTGATTTGGTACCTTGATGCTTGACTTTCTCATGTGCATGCAAAATCAATAGCTTCACTAAAGGGTATGCACCATCAATAAGTACAGGAAATTTCTGATCATAGTTCATGTTTGAATGTTCAAGCCTGCCTCTGCACCAAATTATGCCATGTTCATCACTAAAACAATTTAATTGTTTTTTAAACATTCCAAGCGTTGGATAGGAATATTGCTCTGCAAATCTGTGATCCATATATGCAAACTTGAAGTAACATCACCGGAAGTAATAAGATTACCAAAACTATGAACGCTAGTCTGTTTAATATTATCGCCATTGTTATAAACCACACCAGTTACTTTATCTTGATCATCATCTTCAGGAATGGATGCCAATCCCTCGTGCAAATCATTATTAGGCTCAATTTTTGGGGGTGCTTGTGGGGCAACAAGTTCAGCCTGTTGGTCCGCAAGCACTTTACTACGCATACTGTACTGCTTTTTAGGAGCAGAGTTGTTAACAACCATAACAAATTCTTCTTCAGGTTGACTTACAGCATAGTTTCAACCACATCACCAACATAAACAGACCGACTTACAGTAGAATCTGCGGCTGGTGAGCTAAAAGTATATAAATGTTCTGGTTGAATTACAGTATAATCTGCAACCATATCACTAACATAACCATACCGTCTTACAGTAGAAACAGCGGCTGATGAGCTACAATTACATAGAAGTTCTGGTTGACTTACAGTATAGTTTGCAACCGTAACAACTGAATCACCATTTGGTTGACTAACAGTAGAATCTGCAGATGAATTATTATTCAGAGTTTGCTGACTAACGGTACATTTTGCAGCAGTATTCAAACACAATTTTAGTTTAGCAACAAACTTTAAAACAAAGGAAGTGACAAAAAATAACCTCTGTAAGGTCGAGTATTTGCCAACACGTATGACAGCAGAGACCTCATTGTTAGCATTTTATCCAGCATTAAGATTAACGGAAATTGGCAAGTCTTTATGATCAGTACGCAGTTTCGGCCACGTATTTAGAGATCGATAGAGAAACTCAGGGCCGGAAAACCAAACGTTGACTGCCACTAGCTGTACAGGATCAAGTCCACGTGAAATGATATCAGCTGGATTGTCCTTGTTACCGACTAAAAACCACATCTTGTGACAACAACTTGACAATTTTTGCTACTCTATTCCGAATAAACACTTGCTCGTTTCTATTATTTACGATCCGGTAGAATGCAACAGTACTGTCTATCCATGCATAAATAGATGGAATTTGGTAGGAATGAAGTGCATTTTTAACACAATTGATCAATTCAGCTAATAAAAGTGCACCCTTAAGTTCTAACCGAGGAATTGTCTGTGGCTTGATTGGAGAAATCCGCGATCGAGATGAAATTAAAACACATTGAACAGCTCCAGACAATTTTATCTTCGGGTGAATTAAAACAATAAACTCTAGGTAAGTAGATTGGAACAGACTTTGAGAAAGGTTGACACAACTCCAGCCATTCATTCAAAAGTTCACTTGACAGTTCTGCTTCCCATTCTAGCTTCAAAATACAAAGCTTTTGAAAAAAATGCTTTAGCTTAACTAATACAGGATTGACCAAACCAATCGGATCATAAAATGATGTAATACAATGCGAAATGTCACGTTTAGTAACTGCAGATAAACATTGTTCAGTGAACGTTTCAAAGTAAAAAACCAATTGTTTGACTTTTATTCCACCAAACACCTAAAACTTTGCACTCATTATCAAACTGATTGGGACCAAGATTGTCAAACAGTGAATTTTCATAAACATACCTTTGAACATCAGGATCATTACATTAAAACTTTTTCAGACGAAACGAGGCCATACTCAACCTTTGTTCACTCTTTAAATAGAAACATTCAACATCCTCTGTCAAATCAAAACTTCCAACTACATCATTAACATGGAGAAAATCAATTAATTTTTTTACAAAATCAAGAAGTCCCAATATGTTCTTTCAAAGTGACTTAAAGTAGAAATGGAGATGACGTACAACCAAATAACACACGACACAACTTCAAAGTGACCAACTCCAAGTCATCAAAATTTGTTCCAGGTGCGAAGTCTTTAAACCACAGAAACCGTACAAAATCACGATGAGATGGATGTAAGGAAATCTGCAAAAATGCCTTTTCAATTTCAGACACATATCCATAGTTATGCATTCGAAACCTAAGCAACACACCCAACAATGATGAAGTCAATGATGGACCAGCATACAAACATGAATTTAATGAACCAAAAGAGGATGAACAGGCTGACCTATCTAAAGCACTAGCATCAAAAACAACCCTTACTTTTGTGGTGGATTTATCCTTACGAATAACTGCTCTGTGTGGAAGGTAATGAACATGCCCATGTGAAGGAAGATTCTCATGGTCCGGAACAATTTCAACAATACCAGTTTCAAGCTGATATTCAATAATTTTCTTGTACTCATCATACAAATTGTTATCTGCAGTAAACGTTTTAGCCAAAGTACGCAATCGATTTTTCGCAAGCAGAAAGTTATCATTGATAACATCAAAATCCTCTCTAAAAGGCAGTTTCACCTGATAACGGTTATCTTTAAACTCTAGTGATTCTTTGAAATCCTTAACTATGTCAGTGTTTGTTGATTTTGTATCAGGCGGATTTTCCCAAAGATGACTTATGGTGTCATGTAAAACTTGCTTTTCAGTTACCTTGCTGGTAATCTTGAGTACAGTTGTTTCAACAAAGTTGGATGACAAGGAATTACAGGCAGCAGAAGGGATTTTGCATGCGCCACTGAGTATATAACCAAGCTTGGATTCCAGGGCAACTGGGCCTGAACCATTTCTAGGCCTTATAACTCTGCCAGTAAAAAAGGACCAGTAAAAATTAGCTCCAATTAAAATATCAACTGGCAAGTCTGAATTTTCCAAATTGGTATCTGCCAAAACTAGATTTTGCAAATGAGAGTGGCATGCTTTAATATTGTCAATAAATTGTCCAGAAATAGGTAAACAGATATGGTCAACTAGGCCAGAAACACGTAGAAAATTTCCATCTGCTACTCTCACTAAAAAATTCGACTTTTTCTAATGTTTTATTAGACTGTTTTTTCGCAAAAGGTTTTGATAGTAATGTCGGTTTTGTCAATAACATTCAAATTTAGCAAATCTTTAGTCTTTGGGGATATAAATGAAATTTGAGACAAAGAATCAAACATAATTCTCAATTTCGATGATTTACTTTTGGACACATTAAAAACCTCAGCAATTGCAGTTTGAAGCAATCCAAAAACTTTCGAGGAACCAGAAACGAAGCTTGTAGTTGCATTTTCCTTGTTCTCATTTTTCTCGCTGTCTTTTGATTTAAAATTACACAATGCGGCATGATGATTACCACCACATTTTAAACAAACAATTTTGACTGGCATTTTTTACTCATATGCCCAACTCTAATGCACTTGAAACATCTTTTCTTGTTAAACAATATTGTTTTTCTCACACTAATATCCACAATAACATCACAACACTGTGATGACTGTTTTTCTGACCCACAAAAGGAACATTTTGGTTTGTTAAACTGGTTGTTTCTATTTTTAAATTCTGACAACTTGTTTTGCAGTTTTGAATCAGTAAAAAAGTTTTCGGTACAAAATGGTTCAACACTTGAGGCATAAAAATTACCAGTTCGAGTTAACGCTCTCGAGCTTCAATTTCTTCTGCTAAATTTTCTAAAACAATTTCAATGTCCCAAACTCCACGTCTCATTTTTCTAGACAATATCAGGCTAAGCTCTTCTGGGAGTTTACTATTTAAAATAGGAATTAAAATTGGGCCATATTGTTCGGATTTTATACCCAAGTTTTGAAGACTTCTAATTTGCGATTCAATATTGTCAAATGCTTTGCGTAAACCACTGACATCTTTAATTTCCTTAACAGCATCTTACTTAAGCAGAGCGTTCATATGTGATGAGATTAATACTTGGTCATCACGGAAACGTTTTTTTCAGTAAATCGACAGCAACTTTATAATTATCATTGGTTAGATTTAACCCAGACAATATTTCAGCAGCAGGGCCAGTTAAATATAACTTAAGATAAGAAAATGTCTGAAATATTCGACTCATTTATTATTTAAAAAGCTTTTCCAATGCAATGGATTTCCATCGAATGGTTTGATACTCAGCTTTAAAAGTTTTGCAGTAGCAATGTTTTTTGCTTGTCCGACACTAAGGTTTAAATCCGCATTCCCAATTTTAGCACTGCTAGCTTAGACCTTGCCAAACTAATCGAGCTCCCAATGATTCGCTCAAATTTGAAGTTGTCACCACTACCTGTGCTGTTATTTTATCATCTTTCTCCAGCAAGTCAATTATTTCCCCATTAAGCTCATTCAATGAAGTACGACTATTTGTCAATGTTTCAATGTAACTGTCCAATAAATGTAACTCAGTCGCGTTTTCAACCTCCTGAAACACATCTTTCAGCTCATTTCTTAATATATCTTGTGCAAATCGCTTCTTTTTGCGAATCGAAATGTGGAGCACGTTTGCTACGCGAAGTAGCAAACGTGTGAATGAGGTGTGAGTGAGGTTCTCAAAATGCCGATAGAAAAAAAATCATATCAAATCAGCGTAAGGTAATATGACTGATATTTTTTCACGAAAAGGTAGGTATTTTTTTGTCTACTAGAACAAATAAGTTTGGACCGAGCAGCTATGATAAAAATTAGCTAAAAATGCCAATAAATAGGCTTTGTACCCCCTACCCCACGGCGAGGTTTTGAATAATACGTATCTAAAATATAAACGAAAAACAGTTTATTGTAAGGAGTGGGTGGGTTGGCAGTATTAGATCTTCTTTCGATTTTATTCATAAAATCAGAATTACATTGCATAAAATCTCAATCGATCTGATGCTGGATTCTTACAACCCAACCGGCTCCATTAAACACAGCTAGTGGAGCCCGGACCTCCTTCCTCAGTTCGTAGCGTTTTGACCTTTCCTAAACACAGAATTCTGAATTTTTTTGTATTTGGCATTGGAACAAATTTCCTTCCTATAAAAACGTTGCCATATGGATTCCTTACACCATGAGCGCCTCCCTAAAATATCCTTTACAGAGAGCCCTGACAGTTCTGCTTTTGATGTAGAAGCTGATCTGGTAGAATGGGCAGATAACTTATTGGTATCAATCCCTGCCTCCCTGAGCACAGTTTTAATCCAACCAGCTATTGTGGAGCTGGCCACACCCTTAAGAGGACTAGGAGTACTAATTAGCAACTGTGAAGCACCCCTTGCTTTCCTCCATTCACTGGTGCGTTCTAAATAAACATTCAATGCATTAATCACACAAAGATCCTCATCATCGTGATAAATGACAAAAACAATAGATGGATTTGGCTGTCCTTGTCTCCACGACTTATGAAGTTTATTAAAAGTAAACGTATATTGATCATTAGTTTTAGTCATAAAATTTATATCCAGATTATGAATACCTAACACCCTAGACGCTGAAGTTAAAGCTAATAGCATTGTGAGTTTTAAGGACAATGACCTTATAGAGATTTGTCTGTTATCTTTAAATGTTTGTTTAATGTAATCTATGACAACCTGAACATCCCAAATAAAAGTGTGTTTTGAGAACTAACCTTAGGATGTTCTCCTATAGGCCTTCTTTGAATCTTATCGTGAAAGGCTGAAATGGCTGATCTATGGGAACAAATAGTTCTATATCCTTTTTGAATAACTCCCCCAAATAATTTATCACAAAATTTATAGGGCATTGAAATGGATCAACCTGTTGTCGACCACACCAGCTAGCCCACTTATTCCAAGACGATGAATAATTTGCATTAGTACCCTTTCATCTGGAAGCAATGATGAGATTGGAAGCCTCCGGTGAAATTCCTTCCTCAAGGAGTTTTCCCCTGAAACTATCCAAGCAGCCCCTGGGGTGGTTTTCCATTTTTGGATTTTTCAAAAGATTTTTCTTCATAGGAAGAAGAAACGGTCTTTTCACTGACAGACACTTCTGGATACCATGGTTGTGACTGCCATGCTGGTGTGATCAAAATCAGAAAAGGAACTTGTTCCTCTTCCACTTTTTTCAGTACTCTTTGTATCAGAGCAAAAGGAGGAAATGCATAAAGACACTGTTGATTCCACTTTTGGTGAAATGCATCCGTACCCTGACTGTGAGGGTCCGGCTTCCAAGAATGATACATTGGAAGTTGATGAGATAGACGGGAGGCAAACAGGTCCAGTTTGGGATATCCTATTCTCTGACAAATTGTTTTGAAAACCACAGGACTTCCACAAGCTTCCATTCTGCTGAGTCCTGGGTATGCCGAGACTCCCAGTCTGCCCTGATATTTAGACAACCTGGGAGGTACTCTGCAGTAATCGTGATCTTGTGGAGTAATAGGAAATCCCAAATTTTCTTGGCTATTTTTATCATAGTTAAACTCACACATAAAAACTCATCATTGTAGA
The DNA here is from genome assembly GCF_029227915.1 of Hydractinia symbiolongicarpus. NCBI lineage: Eukaryota > Metazoa > Cnidaria > Hydrozoa > Anthoathecata > Hydractiniidae > Hydractinia > Hydractinia symbiolongicarpus. Next base: position 21,197,035 of record NC_079877.1, read on the forward strand.
GTACAGTTCTATTGCTGTAGATAGGACAAAAGTTACAAAACATTTATATATAGTAATAGCTGAAAATATATACAGGCATGAAATGAAAGTAGAACACATATATATTATAAGCAACAACAAAGCCAAGGTAATAACACATCTCTATATAATATTAATAAGCGTGAACAAAATATATATATACATAGCATAGATCACAACGTAAAATATGTGAAAACATATAGGTATATATAATAGCAGCAGGGAGGGAGGAGGAAAAAAAACTGCTAGAACTGAAAAGGAAAACCATGGGGCAACTGCAGCTTAAATACTAGCAAGACTGCTGACCAAAATATATGCTGCTGACCAGAAAAGGCACATAGGTAAATGGTGAACTAACTATGGGCAATACAAACCAGAGTACTGTAGGAAGAAGATCTATACATGTGTGCATTTAAACACTCATAAATATATATTTATGAGTCACTTAAATTCTTTGTTCCTCCCATTTTGAGGAGGTAAGACAATGCTGTCATGTTGTCTGTTTGAATGTGAACTGATGCAAATTTTTTTGTTTTGTGAAAAGACAGAAGTGCTAGTTTGATTGCCAGTAATTCCAAAACATTTATATGAAGAATTTGTTCTGTTAGGGACCACATGCCTCCCGTTCTGTTCCCTTGACAAACTGCTCCCCAGCCTTTCAGGGAAACATCAGTCTGTAACAAAACTTGTGCTTGAGGTTGAATAAGGGAACGCCCATTGTACAAAGTTAGATTGTTCACCCACCATAGAAGTTCTTCCAGAGACTTCCTCTTCACATGCACTAGGGTTGCATAAGATTTTGATACTTTTAGACTTCAAATTTGTTGTTGTTGTAGAAAACGAAACTCTAGACGAGCTGGCAGAACTGCTTGTATGGTGGAAGACAGAACTCCTATTAATTGAGTCAGCTCCAGTATAGTGGCTTCTCTCGCCTTGTACAAACTCAAGCACTGTTTCTGTATTTAGATACAGAGACATGGTTAATGAATCCACAGACATTCCCAAGAACTCTATTTTCTGGGTTGGCTCCAGGACAGATTTTTTCAAATTTATTAACAATCCCAAATTTTGTAAGAGAAAAATCAATGTGTCTCGTGCCATAAGGACCTCCTCTCTGGACCGTCCCAAAATTAACATGTCGTCTAAGTAAATTACAATTCTGATCATTAGACGACGAAGAACTGCCATGGGAATTTTCAGCAATTTTGTAAAAATCCGTGGAGCTGGACCCAAGCCAAAACAAAGACAGAGGAATTCGTATAGATTGCCTGACCACTCGAACCTCACAAATTTTTTGGAAAAATTGTGCAGTGGAACACTGAAATAGGCATCTTTCAGGTCTAACTTGCACATCCAATCGCTTTCGTTTAATAGGAATTTTAGTGAGTGCAAACCCTCCAAGGGTTCGTAAGGAACAAATTTGTTTAACTGCGTGAGGTTTATTACTGGTCGATTTCCTCCATCTTTCTTTCTTACTAAGAACAGATTGCTTAGAAACTGCCCCTTTGTGGGAGCTACTTTTGAAATAGCACCTTTTCTCAACATGTCTTCCACTTACCCATCTATTAACTTTTTGTCTATTGAATTCCGAACAGGGAAATAAGGTACTTTTGCCTGTGTTGGCTCTGAAATAAGGGGTAATTTGACCCTTGTATTACTGACAGGATACTTTTGTCCTGTGTTAACTTTTGCCATGCTGGAAGAAAATCTTTAAGGCGTCCTGCTAAGAGTACAGTTGGGATCTGCCACCCTGAGAACAGATTTTTTATGGCAGGATGAACTTTAGTGAGATCCTCCAAGTTCACCCAATTTTCGATTTGTGGAAGTGGTGACTGACTGTTAAGAAAAGGAACCTTTTTTATCTTTAGAAAAGTAGGTACCTTTATAATATGGCTTTGTTGGTGCTTTGTAGCTGTTGTAACGCCCCCCACCAGTCTTCCTGTAATGGAAGGGGCCACCAAGAAAGGGCTGTTTATGCCATTTTCTGTTGTTAGAAGGCTTCCCAGAAACTATGACCTCCTGTTTCATCGATTTTTGAAGTTCGGTCATCTGTTCCCGATATTTTTTGCCAAAGAGATCTGCGTCATGTTGCTGAAGAAGTGCAGCCTTCTCTTTTAGCGTTGCTGCAGCTTGTACGGATGAAATTTTTGATGTGGCTGAAAGAACATTCCTCCTGCGTTCGTAGGTCAGAACATTTAAACACTGGCCTACCATCGTCACTGTCTTTTCGACTGTTTTGGCTACTTCTTCAGGGGATGGAAGCTCCTCCTCCTCTGTTGCTGTCCTGACATTTTCCACCATCATTCATACTTTGGATAGTGGTCCCATTATGTCGGCCACTCGCTCTTGCACCTTTTTCAGCATCCTGTCAAGCTCTAAACTCTGAGGATGTTCTTTTTTAAGAATATTTCCCAAGGATTCATCAAGTAATTTTATAGGATCCAAATTCGATGGTCGTGGCGCCTCCAATAAAACTTGTTCCTTGAGCTCCTTTTCTGGAATAAATCCCTCTGAAACATCGTTGGCATATGTGACCAATTCCACAGGAAGAGACCACTTGTGAAGGTCCTCCTCCCTGGTTACACGGAAGCGTTTATAATCATCCCTCTCGAGCGGATGAGTAGCTTTTCGTTTGCCATGTGGGTCAATATCTGTGCTGTGATCAGCCACAGAAGCCCTTGACATATCGCTGTCACCGTCTTGGTTGACAGAAATATCCACTACATCAGATGTGGATTCCATGACGATAAATTATAAAATAAAAACTTGTAAAAAATATGTGTTGATTATGTAGAAATAACTGGATAATTACGGTAGATAATTAACAATAAATCCAGAGCTCCTTTCTCAATCGTGAAAGAAATTCAAAGAGGAAGGAGGTCCAGACTCCACCAGCTTTGTGTAGTGGAGCTGGTTGGGTTGTAAGAAGCGCTGTTTCCGACGTTCTGCGACAAGTCGGATTCTGCACTACAATGTAACCCGACTTTTCGGGTTATGCGCATGCGCATGAGCATAGTATAAATGCACGTGTTGTATCCTCGGCCAGGCCTCAGTCTTTGGTCGCGTGGAAAGCATCGCAAACTTTAAACAGCATGTCAAATCCTGAAGAACTCGATACACGTATCCAACAGCTGGTGGAAGATACACTTCAACGTCACCAAGAGCAAACATTGGCAGCTGCTACCTCTGTTGCTAAAACAATTGCTTCACGTTTCTTAGACAGCCACAGTCAAAGATTGATAAAGCGTTGGAATCTCAAAAGAAATTGGCCAGCGTCAATCTGAAAGGCAAAGGAAATAGGTAGAGTAGTACACCCTTACGCGTACAGTTTAGGTTTTCGACGGTCAAAACCCTATTAAAAAACGCTGCTTTTAGACCCCCTAAAAAATCTGTGACGTCACAGATTTCATCATGCCTCAAATGAGTAAACAAGTCACGTGACATCATGACGGCACTCGACAAAACTGCTGACACCAACAAACGCGCATGCGCAAATCTGTTTGAGTAGAAAGGGAAATTCCCTTCTCAAATTGCGACCGTTGTTAGTTGAAGTCTGAATGTACTTATAATAAAGAGAAATGAGTTGGTTCAAGAATGCAATTAGTAAATTATATAGCGCTGTCTCAGCGCCAGTAGCAGCAACTCGCGATGCTATTGCAGGTCGACTACAGAGCGTGCGAGACATTGTTACTTCTTATTATAACAGAGCAAGGGAACAAATTCCTCTAAGGCCAACGCTGCACGACGAAATCGAAACCGAAGCGCGAGAGGACTTCTACGATGCTGGAGACATAAAAGACGAATACAGCGGAGTCGAAGACATCAAGCACATGTTCCCACAAGAGAAAAATCGATCCGAAGGCGTCGAAGACATTCAGCGCATTTTTGACGAAAATGACACACGGAAATCGCGTCAAGACATGGCGGTTCAACAAGAACCTCAATCGACCATTGGCAGATGCTATCATGCGAAAAGTTACGCCCTACATAGACATGAGAGTCAAGGTAGTCTACAGTTTTGCTTGCACCATCTACGAAGCAGGAGGTGGCACGGCTCCGTATCACAAGACCAAGGGAAGCGAAGGATCGCTTACGAGCCTAGCTGACATCGAGGCCTTTGTTGAAAAATGCGAAATGCAGCGATTAGATCTAGGAGATAACGAATTTTGGGGGAAGGCGTACTTGCCACCAGAAAGAACAATCGAGACCCTAGGATCGTACGAAGGGAAAATAGTCTTCAATCATGTGCAGATCAAGATCATAGCGACGAGGGAGCCTTTACTTGGATGTGGACCTTTGCCAGACTGGTTGCGAAAGAAGAGGTGCATCTACAGCTTTGACAAGGAGGATGAAAGAACCGACAATTTATGCGTCTGGAGATGTATTGCCGTAAACTACCGTGGAGAAAGAGAGCAGCGCGAGAAACGTGTCACGAGACCAGCCCTCAAAATAGCACGCGAGTACTACGAGAATCCTAAACTAAAGAGGGAAGAAGTACGTGCTACGAAGCTCGTTGACTTCGAGGGCATAGCGAAGCGTTTCAAGATCAATATCAGAGTCTTTGAACCCAAAACCAACTCTGAGAAAGCGCCATGGAGACTCGTGTACGGTCAGAATCAATACAAAAAAGATTTAGACACAATCAACCTTGGTATGCTGGATGGCCACTGTTTCTACATCAAGGATTTAGACGTACTGGCACGACAGAAATGAGAATGCGAAGCCTGCAAGCAAATGTTTACAAGCAACGGAGATCTTACGAGACATAAGAAGATATGTGAAGGAAAAAACCCTTCTATCTGTTGCAAAGTCAAGAAGGTCAAGCGCATGCCTAGCAAGTCAGAGAAGGTCTTTTACGGTGAGGGCTTCAGCTATGACGCTTGTAAATGGCTCGAGCACATGTCGAGGGAAACTGGAAGACACATCCATCACGCACTCTGTGGGCATGGAGGAGAACAGGTGATTCGCTACGGGGAGAAAGAAAATGAGGTCTACAAGGTAGACGGCTATGAATCTCAGACCAGGACAGTCTATGAGTACCACGGTTGCAAGTGGCACGGATGCCCCTGCCAAGGAACAAACAAAAATCGATTTACGGCCACCAAATCAAAGGAGGAAGGCATCCGAAAACTTGGCTACAACCTTGTGACAGTGTGGGAGTGTGAGAGCCCACCCAAAGCCAAGAGGTACTTCAAGAAAAAATTTCGACCCTACCCTCACTACATCGTGTTTGATTTCGAGGCCCTCATGCTCCCTCTGAATCAGCGACAAACATCCGATCTAACATACATCTCGGAGCATGTGCCGGTCAGCGTCGCTATTTACGATAGTCTGAACAGAGATCCAACGTTCTTAGAGCACGATGATCCCAAGATCTTGGTTAAACGGTTTGTGGAGCAGCTCGAAAAGAGACACGCCCTCATCGTGAAAGAGGTGGAGAGAATGTACCCGAGACCCAATGATTTTGACATGCTTCCAGACAAGACTCAGAAGGCATGGAACGAGTGGGTAAACCAAGTGGCCGTGATCGGCTTCAACAGTGGCAAGTATGACCTGAACATGATCAAGCGGTACTTTGTCGACCAAATTGCCAAAGACGATAGCGAAAAGATCAACGTGGCGAAGAAAGACAACGACTACATGTTCTTCACGACCTCGAGGTTCAAATTTCTCGATATCAAAAATTTTCTCGCTCCTAGTATGGACTACGACCAATGGTGCAAGTCTCTGGATTGCAAGCTCGAAAAGCTGGTGTTCCCATACGAGTGGCTGATGAGCTATGACAAGCTAACCCACGTCGGACCAGTGGCGTACGAACACTTCTATAGCAGTCTTATTGGTAAAAACACCCTCTCTCCTGAAGAGTACGAAACATTCCGTGCAGAGTTTTACAAGCGAGGCTGTGTCACCATGATGGACTGGTTGTGTGAGTACAATCTAGCCGACGTGGAACCTTTCATCGAAGCTGTGGACAAGACAAGGTTGCAGTACTACGACGACGAGATAGACATTTTGAAAGACGCAGTAAGCATACCAGGCGTATCGATGCGCTACGTCTTGAACAAGTCTCTACGACTGAATCCAAAGCTAGAGCTATACGCTCCAGGAGAGCCTTGTAAGCATAAGTGTAATGAAGACTGCTTCAACATGGTCCAAGGCGTGCAAAAAGGTGCAAAAGGCTTGCACTGAGTGCACGAAGAATGAGGCCTACGAGCTCTTGCAGACGGGCATGGTAGGAGGGCCTGACATCGTGTTCTGTAGGTACCACGAGAGAGACGTGACGGGTATCAGATCTCACATCTACCAGGAGCCACGGAAGTGCAAAACTGTTTTGGGGCTTGACGCGAACCTGCTGTACCCGAGTACGTTGATGAACTACTTTTTATGCGGTAAAGAGAAGCTGATCAAGATCAAACCACCCACGGCTGAGCACAACATCAGACTGTTGAAAGAAGGTATGCAAAATGGATCCCTCTTTGGTTTTGCGCAGGTCGACATCGAGGTCCCTCTGGAACTGTATGACAAATTCAGCGAGATGGCTCCGCTATTTTTGGTCAAGGGGATACCCGACGATCAAATCCCCGAGCACATGCACGAGTACCTAAAAGCAACAGGGCGCAAGCGTATTCAAGGTACACGTAAGCTCCTAGGGTTGATGAAAGCTGAAAAGATCTTGTTGTTCACAACCTTGCTCGAGGAGTACCTTGACCATGGCCTGAAAGTGACTGCTTTTCACCAATTCATCAAGTACACTCGAGGTAAACCGTTTGCGTGGTTTCCGGAAGAAATTGCGGATGCACGACGACAAGCCGATAAAGACCCCGACAAGCGCATCGCGGGAGATACGGCCAAGCTGAAAGGGACCTCGTTCTATGGAAAAATGATCGAAGATCAAGCGAGGCACGCAAACACCACCTTTACGAGAGATGAAAAGAAGGTGGATGCAGCGATGAGATCGCCGTACCTTGAAGATCTTGAAGAGATAGGCGATGCTTACAAGATCCGAGAAGGAAAGAAAAAGGTGCATATCGACAGAGCGTACCAGTGCGGCATTGCGGTGTACCAGCTGGCCAAATTGCGCATGCTTCAGTTCTATTACAATTTTTTGGATAAGTACGTGGATCGTCGAGACTTTGAATATATTTACATGGATACGGACAGTGCCTATTTTGCCATCTCTGGAGAAGAGTTGCGTGATGTCGTTCGCCCTGAACTGCTCGACGAGTACGACAAAGACGTGAAAAACTGGCTCGTCACTGATAAGTACTTGAGTCGAACAGGAGGGATATTCAAACCGGAATTTATCGGGTTTAGGATGATCGCCCCGACAACCAAGTGTTACTTTGTGGAAGGAAAAGAGGGCACAAAGTTTTCGTGTAAGGGCATGTCGAAGGAGCGGAACGCTATGACATGTGAGAGGTATAAGAACGCGTTGAATGGCATTGACACTGCGAAAAACGTAGGTTTCCGGGTTCGCAACCAGGGTATGGTTACGTACGAACAAAACAAGCTGGGCCTCTCGGCGTTTTATGATAAGCGAAAGGTATTCGAGGATGGTATACATACGGTGCCTTTGGAATTGTAAGTTGCGTTGAAAAATGTAAAGGATGCACTATACAAGCAAGTAAATCGGGCTTACAGGTCAGGCTTAAAAGGATGTCAGGGGGTAGCTTTGGACGCTACCGACTTCACCCCTTACCACGAGGGTTTTGTTTTGAAAAATAAAAATGATGAACGACATAGGCACTGTAGCAATAATTCTTCCGTACGTCTTGATCGTGCTCTGCTTTTTGCGTTATAGAAGGCTTCTAATAAAGATGAGTGAGATTACAGCTATATTTGATGACACACCTGCGGAAGCCTTTCAAGCCAAAGAAAAACCTATCGACAAACGTCAAGCTTTGAAAGATGCTATACGCAAAGGCAAACAGCATCTCTTGCCGAATTAATGTACTGAAAGCTTTGCTGACAAGGAACCAGATGAGGTGATCGAAAAAGCGTATGCGGAATTCATTCAACGAGAGCTCCACGAAAAGGGAGAAAAGACCGCCAAGGCACTATCTTCACATGCGATTAGCATGTACGCGAAGGCTGTAGGTAATGTTATTCAACTCGATAGAGCAGAGGGTCTGAAAAAAGACATCGAGGAAGATCCGATTATCAAGGACTCCATGGCAGATTTGGGGATCCTTGTATACTCTGCCTTTGGAAAATTTCTAGCGCCACTATTGGTTGCTGCTCATACCATTAATCACACTCAGCTCTCCGCGAAGCATAAGACAGATGAAAAGCGAGATGACGAACAGCAAGAAAAAGATGGGGAGCAGTCTTTAGAAGTTTCACATGAGCAATCGTGAAAATATTGATAGTGTAAGCAGGGGGAAAATGCTCAGAATAAGAGCAGGGTACACAGATTGGTGTGGTATCTACGGTGACTCCCACTCACGCCTGTGGTGGAAAGCGATCAGCTTTCCACCACAGGCGTGTAATTTAGTGAGGACTTCGTATAAGAACGCGATAAGATACGCCTTCGGTCATTTAAAACAGTATATGGCTTTCCCCTCGTTGTAGGTGGGGGATGAAACGTCCCCCGCTACCACCCCGATCTGGGCACTTCAGATAAAGACTTCTTTTCATCCTCATCTACTATTTTTCCAAGGGCAAGTCTCCAACTAAATAAATGAGTGAATCTAACCAAGTCATAACCAAGAAGAATGAGGGTCGTGTTGCTGCTGGCAAGAGACTTGCTGAATGGAATCGCAAGAACAAGGCTGACTTACAGAAGAACTTGGGCAAAAGTACTTCGCAAGAGGGTCAGGAATCGTCGCAGGTCACAAGTTCAGTGCATATATCTATGTCGCTGGAGGTATTGCCGTACTTGCCGCTTGCGTAGCATTCTATTACATACGTAAGAAGCCTGCTGAAACCCCAGAGCCTAGCGTCTCCACAGGTGCGCCAGCGGAAGGACCGTCTCAACCCACGCAACGCGATCGCCTGGCGTCTCCGCAGGAGCAAGAGCGTCATATCGACATTTTCAAGATGCGATAACCTATAATAAATGAGCAGCAAAGAGTATGAGAAAGAAGTCGTCGATTCCTTGTGGGAATCTGTCAGACTAGTATCCTATACTATTGTCTTGGCGCTAGGCGCGAAAAAGGCTCTGGGAGTTTCTAGACCGGGGGCCAAGATGGACATGGAGGACGGCTTGAAGCTCGCTGGATATATGACAGTAGCGATATTATTCGACGATTACGCGATAAAAAAGGGTGGTATAAGCGTTCCATGATGCCTACAAAATAGTTGACCAACGAGAAGACTACATAATACAAATACCCAACCAATGTGGGCAAGCGAGAACATCAGAAAAGGTCTTCATCTCTAAGTAAGCGCCCTATAAGCTTCGTGTCTGTCACTAGGAAAACACAAAGCAATACCCTCAGAATAAATGACTCTAGACATTGTCAAGGAGCCGCATACGGCAATGGCAAGACGCAGCGTGTCCTGGATTTGGTTGAGAATGAGTATAGCCAGCATTTCGATAACCTTGTCATTCTCTGCCCTACCCTCCGGTGGAACAACACTTATCAAGAGAGATCCTCGCTATGGAGGGATGACCATGTCTTTCTGATAGAGCCCAAGGATCAGCTGTTCAAGTGGATTCAAAAACTGTCGTCATTGCTGGCGGGCGAAGAGACGTTGTTTATCGTTGACGATATGATAGACGACGAGAGTCTCCACAAAACTCGTGGTGCGTTGCTAGAACTAGCTGTTTCGGGTAGACATCGCAAACACAGTCTCTGGCTACTAACACAAAGATATAAGAAGATTCCAATAACAGTAAGGGATCAAATGAAACAGCTTTTTGTCTGGTATCCGAAGAATCGGAAGGAGTTTGAGCTCATTCATGAAGAGAACGATGTAATTTAAAGTAGGAAAGAAATTTCCATTATTAAGGCTCAGCTCAAGAAGTCCAAGCATGCTTGCTTGCACGTAAGACTGGAACATCCTAGAAGTTACAAGATTGTTGGATGCAAGTTAGACTCTTGACATGTAAGAAAAGATGGATAATGAGAGTGTAATTAAAGCTGTGTATTAAGCTCTTTTAAGAGCCCATGCCAGACTAATAAATGCTGTGAATGATGACGCTGACAGCAAACTGGTAAACACGACTCGGTATATTGAAGAGTTATGCGAAAAATATCCATGGCTTCCTCAGCTTGGTGTTCATTATTGGATCTATGAGCCTTGGCGTATATAGTGCCTGCGCTCGAAGACTCAACTTTTTTGTAGCTTCACGAGGCTACAAAAATATCCATGGCTTTCTCATCAAGGTGTTCGTTATTGGTAATTTTGTGACTTTTTTCGAATCACAAAAAAAATTGTGGTTGAGCCTTGGCGTGTATAAGAAAGATGTCCTTGGTCAGTAATTTTTTCGAAGACAGCAAAGTTCGTTCTTTGTACATTAAGGAAAGAGGCCAATGCCTCGTAGCCAAAGACGTGTGGAGAGCTGTCGGGTATAACGATAATCGTGATGGTAGAAAAGCTATTCGGGCACATGTACCGGAGAAGCATGTAAAGCGGGCCTGGGAGGTTAAAAGTGCCGCAGAAGACAAAGGGCCCCCCGATATCGCCCCCTTTCATCCAGACACGATGTTACTGACAAAACCTGGTCTCTACTGCTTCCTTTGGTGTAAGGTGTAAGAAATCCAAGGCACAACCATTTTTGGATTGGGTTGTTGAAGAGGTGCTACCCAAAGAATTGCGAAAGCTTGCCGCAACCATCGAAGAAAAAGATATAGCCCTGGCGCTCCTTGCGGATGATCTCGATCAAAGGGACGTGACCATTGCCAACCTAGAGGACGACCTCCAGGAGAGGGACGAAGAAATCGTTGAACTACGAGAAAGACACGTCCCGCATCGACATCAATATGACAACGTGCTATGCGTGTTTGACAAGAACCATCCTCATGATAAGCATCCCTACTACATGATCAGATGTCAGCGTAGACAGCTGGGCAAGAGCATGGGTATACTGATGACAAAGTACCCCGAGAGCACTATACTCGGGAGATGTGACGATCCTAACGCGATACACACCTGGTGTCGGTTTAAGGAGGACACACTAGGGTCTGCGAACTCTTACAAAAACCAATTTACCCTGCCCGACGATGATACGCGTGAGCTGTTCGAGGGAATGTTTGACATCGATATGGTGTAAGCGCGCACATTTTTTTGTGGTTATACAAAAACCACAAAAAAAAGACACACCTGATAGACGCTGCTTGACCACTTCGGCTGTATGTTAAAAGGTAGATAAATGTCAAAGAAAAATGGAGGCCTATGTAGAGAGCTTGCAACTTAGAAACTTTTACGATATTCAGGTACCTGTGCTGAGATGCTGCATCAATGGATGCAGCATCTACTACCGGTTATTGTAATGGTTATTGTAATTATGGTAATGCAGGATCTACTACTGGTTATTGTTCACAGTGTTTGGAAAATTTTAGATTTAGAAATGGACCATACTACGAGGGGTTTGTATATCCAGATGATGACGAGCTTCTAGACAGAGTAGCATCGGGTAAAAAGCCGTGGGCAACAATTCCCTGTGAGGAGGAAGATGAGGGGATCGAGGTTGATATTGAAGACCGGGAGTTGCATATTGTTTCCGCTGAGGTGAACAAGTGGGGCATGCTCTGCTACGAGATTATCAAGGATAAGGACTTAAAGCTCTCGGATCTGGCGGACTTGGAGAAAATTGGCGACATACTAAACATTCAAATCGATGACAGAGCATTGGTTGACATCATCGACCTTTATAGCGAGCCAAATGTTTTCAAGGGAATCGTCTATGGCTATCCATTCTACACCCTACATCCTTATGATTATACCCGCCTTCATCCGATTGACTCCAACGACTCTGAGGACTCCAAGGATGACTAAGACTTTATGTTGGTAAGTATTAATGTGAGCCACAGGTTCACATTAACCACGCTTATACAATGCCAATTGAGCAAGTCCCCCGCTGCGGGGAACTTGATGAAATGGTCATCTGGCTCGTGAAATTTACCATTCTTTTACATGCTCCGGAGGTACTTCAACATCTTCCGGCACCAGCATCAACTTCTCTGCCACAAAGCTTCGATCAGGCCCATCTGCCAAATAGTACAGGAGACGTGTACCAGTCACGATACAATCGAGTCTATACGTCTTTTTGCTCCACCAAGCGTCCGTTGCACGTCTTTTCGCATCACCATGCTCTTCTCCAGGCTGCAGCAGGTACAAGTAAAGACCGTCCTCAGGTAACGGCTTTTCTTGCTCCAGGCGATCTTTCACAAGCGATACCTCCTCTAGCTTGATTGCCTTGTTGGGTTTCATCCCGATCATGGCAGTCTTGGTATTGTTCATGCTTTTGACGATGGTGTACAGATGTTTCACCCATGTGGTACTAGTCTCATCAGTGACCAACTCTTGTGCATCCTGGGACTTGAACAGTCTCTCAGCGAGCACCTTGTTATAAGACTCGACAAAGGCTGTGAACGTATGATGATATTTGGTGGTTGTGCGCTTAATCTCGAACCTTTTCCCCTCTAGCAGTTTTGTCACATCCGACTTGAACTCACTACCGTTGTCGCACTGGAAGTTCTTCGGATAGCGTAAAGGTCCTTTGCCTCCGGGCTTCGCGTAAATGTCCTTGATCATGTCAGCGACTTCGCTGGCTTTCTTCGTTCTCAATGGTCTAGCTACCTTGTAGCGCGAGGCTACATCGATCCCTGTGAGGATATATTTGTACACGTTGCGGTAAACTTTGTCATGAGGCATGTAGAGCAAGTCAAATTGGTGCATTTCATTAGGTTTTTTTATGGTAAAATGCGGGTAATCAATCCTTTTAGTTCCTCGAATATGTCAAAGCCATAGGAGTTGCCTAGACAGCCAGTGTACGACATTCTTTTTAGGTAGTCCACTCTGCTCAGCGAGCAATTTAACAGCCTTGCGACCAGTCCAGAGATTTTCAGGGGTATAGTAAATACTGCTCAATTTTTCTACCTCCTTCTCTGTGGGAATATGTGCTTTCGACATGTTTATTACATATCGAAAACATTTTAGAGGATGTGTGTAAAATTCTGGGATTTAAAAATGTAAAGGATGCACTATACAAGCAAGTAAAACTTATAAATTGGACTTAAAGAGGTTATTTGAGACAGATTATTTATCTGCCAACTCACTCCCTTACCACAACGGCAAACGGCTGTGTACATTTCGGAGCCTGGTTTGTACCAGCTGGAACTGTGTTCCCCTCTCGGGTTATATTCCCTTTCGGCCTTCGGTCATCAAAAAGCGTTACAAATGCTCACTTAAAGCTGTGTGCGGGTTGCAACAGGAATCCTGTGGTAACTCACTCCCATACCACGACGGCAAAGCTGTGTACATTTCAGAGCCTGGTTTGTACCAGCTGGAACTGTGTTCCCCTCTCGGGTTATATTCCCTTTCGGCCTTCGGTCATCAAGACTGGAAGACGCTGAAGCTTTCAGAACGTGGGTTTTCGAAATATCGAAAACATTTTACATATAACTCCTGTGGAGACGCTAGGCGAACTTGTATGCAAAACCAAGGAGGGCTAAGGATCCAACGATGAACGTCAGCTCGCCGTCTTGTTGTTGCTTGGAAGGTGTGTAAAAATCGGATAGTTTTAGAGCTTTTTCGATCGTTGAGATATAGTACTCCCTCATGCCTTCATCGAGATCTTTCAAGCTCTCTCCAGCTTGCCTTTTCAGCTCTCGTTGATGGTTATACCAATCGATCTTTGCCTGCCTGTCACGAACCCACTGTGCTTGAGCAGCTTGCAGTTTCTCAATTGCTTTATCATGTCGTTTCCGTTCCTTTTCGCCATGGCCTGACAGCTTACTGAACAGGAAATTTGATCCGCTAAAGGCTAATGCATTAATCGCAGCACCAGCCACAAGAACACCGATAGTTGCCATTTATTTTCAGTATTCCACAGAGTGGCATCTACCATCTGAAATGTTCAGTTGAGCATCCTGAAGTAGGAAAACGTAGCATTTAATATTCCCGGTTGTTCCTTCTGCCTTCTTTGTTATATGCAATGTTATACCGTCTGATAATCGCTGTAATTGCCTTCCGGAACCGTGTAGACTATGATCAGGTGATGCTCGGAAATCAACAAACAGGGCGTATCTCTCTGTGAAGAACTGCCCAATCGTGACCCCCGAATCGTGGCTACCGAATAAGTTTACGATCTGCTCGAGGTGATCTTTAGGGCGCATCGCGTGCGTGTAGAGTTGATTTAGCTCACCCTCGACAGTGATCGATATTTTTTCGATCTTTGGGTTATAAAACACCTTGTTAGCGCCCGGGTAAGCCTTCACTTTTCCAGGATCTACAAAGAGCAGTAAAACGCCTTTCAAACTTTTTGCAGGCGTATCAATTTGTAAATTGTAGCTTGTGTCAGCCTTTTTCATCGTGACAACCTTGCTACGGAGTACCCTTTCATAGGGTAGCGCAAAACGACTATACCATGACATCATAGCGCTCGCGAGACCCTCGTTATTAGCCTTGTCAAACTGTAGTGCGATATTAGTGATCTTATACGCGGCATCCGGTGCTTTAGCTGCGGTATTTCCAACAGCTGCCGTACCTCCATCTTTGATAACGTCACCATATGATGCAAAATGTATAACGAATTGCAGCCTGTCGTATAATCCTGCCTGGTAGAACGGCAAGTCTCGTGTCAATTCAAACATTTTTCCCAAGGGCACGCAAAAGGTGCTGCCATAGGCTGCGACGATCGCTTTTTCCTCGTCCGTGCCTGCATGATCAGTTGCTTTTACCTGTAGGGCGCGGATTGTACCATCGTTGGGATTGATCCCCTCTAGGATCAAGTTGTTTTCCCGATCAAACTTGGGCAACCATAGGTCCTTGTAGGTAGCGAGCACCCTGTAGTCGCTAATATTTTGCACCTCGTTGCTATTCAAAGTGATACGAAGATTTTGCACCAAGGATTTACCTATATTGCTGACGATAGTGCGACTCGTGTTTGTCCCAGTAAGTTCCAGATCGAAAAGTAGTTTGATACTGCCTGGAAAAATTACATCGTTCTGCCCCATGTTGGGGATGTCAACATACAAGTCCTCGTTCTGATTAATCGTACTAGGCACATGACTTACTTTTACACGCTGCTTCTTCCCTTTCATAGCCATCATTGTTTTAATCTCCGCGTAGGGATCGAGCTTAGTTTCGAATATGTTACTCATGCTTTATTATTAGCTGATTTTCGTTTCAAATAAATGCAATGCCGGTTAATCCAATATACGAAGGAGACGACTTTACGCCAGAGGAAAACATTCCAGACGAGGATGGATCTTTCAATAGGCTCCAGCCTGATGCCAGCTCCACGCTAACGCCAGATCAGGCGCAAGAGCAGGGTCAATCGCCTAGCGGCTCAGCAAGAGCACGAGACACCATGACAAGGCAGAGGGAAGAGCTACTAAAATCAAAGGTCGACGATCTTTACGAGCACCTTGGTGAGGAGCTGGGGCAGCCAATCGCGAGATATTACAACGAGTTTGAGGCACGAGGAAACCAGCTTCTTTTCGATGGCAGATCACGAAAAGGCATGGTGAATTAAGGAGCGTTGCCGAGATACGGAGGAGGTTAGGTACAAATCGCTTGCGAGCCATGGGGTTTACCGAATATACTACACCAAACAAAGGCAGTAAAGCAATGGCTCAGAAACTCCTTAACAAGATTGTTCACATTGAAGAGAAGGCCGATGATATCGAAATGATGGAGCTTGCCGAGAACGTCCTTGATGAAACAGAGAGCCTGATCGATCGCCTAGCGGCCGTGTCAGCGGAAGGGCCGTCTCAGCAAGAGCAAGAGACTCCCTTTGGCGCCAGCGAAGCCTTCACAGAGTGTGAAAGAAGAGGGCTCAACCTCGAGCTTCAAACGCTAAGGGGTAACCTGAAGCACTTGAAAAACAAGATGATCTTCTACAACAGCGAAATCGCCAAAGCAGAAGCCAAGGTGAAAAGGCTTGAGACGAAGAAAGCTACACCTGGACTGCTAGCGCAGTCTGCGACTCTATCAGAGGAACAGCAAACTATATGGAACGAAGACATTGCAAAGGCTAGGGAAGATCTAGAACGACTCCAAGATCAAAAGGAAGCAGTACGAGAAGCACACGGTTTACTATCATCTGACACTCAGAGCCAACTGAAAGCAATTGAGGAAACGCTGATGAAAATCACAGAAGGCAATAAATCTCTAGCTGAAAAGCTTAGAACCTTGTTCAAGGAGCAAGAGATTACTATAGCAAGCATCGTCTCGGCTGTTGGTCTACTGATTTCCACCATCGTACTCGCAGTTACAGGTGGAGGAGGAGCTGCTGCTGCAGCGGCAGGAAGTGCCGCAGGGAAGGGGTTTTTGCTAAAACAGCTGGAAAGGCTTGGAAAATTTTTGAAATACCTGGCAGGTAAGGCAGGTGCGGCGCTACCAGGGATTATTGGCACGATTGTCTTGTTCTTTTTCAGAGTGGCAGCAAAAGTTGTTGAATACGCAGCCAAACACCTCTACATAGCGATCGCTGCCGCTGCTGCTCTTGTTGTGGCCTACGTTGGGAAGAGAGGCAAACTATCGTAAATATTAGTGCTCCTGCGGAGACGCTAGGCGATCTAATGTGTTTTGATCAAAACACACTAGATCGCCTGCGGCTCAGCATGAGCACCTTTTATTTATTCAACCAAATGTACAGTAAAATACTTACTAACCCAGTTGTAATTAAGGCAGCTTTGTTTTCATCGTGTTTTTCGGCCTCTATTGCTAGCGTAGTCTCCACCCTGTGCTTCTCATGTTTAGGGATCACGTGACTCACCTGTGGAGGGCGGCGCTTAATGTCAGTCTGCTTCGCGTTAATCTTCGGATTTATACCGATTAAAAAATAATCCTTGCTAATCAAAATTTTGTTCGTGAAATTCATAACATTTCCAATATGAAGGCTCATGTCACTTGGGATCATATAGACGCCATGAGCAACACTAAAATCCAACTTGGACCGTGCATATTTCAGCACATTTTGAAATTCGGCAATTTCCTTACCCGTGTCGCTAGGTCTAATTATCACGTCCTCAAATGTCGTCAGGTACAGGCGTTGAGCATTAATTGCGCTGCCTTGGTTTCCAATGATTCCAGATCTTGCATTTGCCTGGCTTTGGAGAATTAGGTAGGCATAGAAGCGCACGCTTTGGGATAACCGTTCAATACCAATACGAGTGAGGCCCTGGGATTTTTCAATGATCCAGCGACTCCACGAGTCCTCGTCAAGATTGCTAGGGCCTGAACCAGGATAATCTTTGCGATGAAGTTGCCAACTACTGAAGATGGTTTCGTTCTTCCACTCCTGCTCACCGCCAGGTACTCCAAACTCGCGAGCCAGTTGCTGGAGTTTTTGTTTGTTGAAGGGGTTGTTTAGACGTCGAAATCTAACTGAGCTCGGTAGAGAAATATCAAGCTCCGATAGAATTTTACGGATTTGGAAATAAGCGTGAAATCGATACACGGCACGAACCATAGGCAACTCGGAGGTAAGATGCTGCATGGAAATACCGCAAGCAGATGTTGCACAGTAGGTAGCAAAATTAAGTTGAGTGGACCAGAGACTGAAAGGGTGGCTGTTCCACTCCTTTACCAGCCCGCTAGTGCCAGAATAGAATTCATAGTCGACAAAGATGTCTGGAAATTTCACCCTGAACGAGGACCCTTGAGTATCAATAACGATGTTCTGCACTGAAAGATCCTTAAGTCTCTCCAAATATCTCCCATGGTTGGGTGCATACTTTGCTTTCGGGTTGTATGAGTAAATGCTCATCTTTTCTTTAAGAATAAACATGAGACAGCTGTATGTCACGGATATAGAGAAGCCTACGATTTTTGATGATTACCTAGGGCAGGACACGAGAATTGCCCTTAAATCGATAAGTATTCGACCTACGTGGCTGAATATTTACAGTAACAACGACTTCACCATCCGTAGGACAGGGCCTGATCAGACAGAAACTAGAATCGAAATTATGAATGGTCTATACAGGATAGAGAATTTGGCAACCATCGTCAACAGTCAGGCAGGGGACAAGATCAAATTGTTTGTATTAAAAAATGGACTCTGTAGGCTTAGGGTTAGTGACAGGTATACTGTGGTAATCCATCGAAAACTGCAGGAGCTTATGGGGCTACCCTACGACCCTGCAAAAAAGTACTTTACCAAAGGCAACTATGACAGCTTCTACAAAACTGACGTGTACCAAAGATTAAGACTCGTTTGCCCCCAGCTGGATGAAGACGATTGCCTACTCGATGGGAAGAAATCAAAAATTCTTGCTTTGCTTCCCACCAAAGAGTTAAACGCATGAGGAGACATGCTTACATGGAATTTTGACACTCCAATCTACCTTCCTTTGAAAGGCTCAACAGACAGACTGGAGTTCATGCTGACGGACGAGTATCATCATGAAAAAAATGTTTCGTTCGTCGGAATTACGATGCATTTACTCATAGAATAAATGGTTGATACAATGAAGCTTTACCCAACTTTGCCGCCAAGTGCGACTGAGCATGAGCCTGAAGAAAGTCAGGTATACAGACTCAAGAAGATCGAGGAGGTGGAACAGTACTTGCGTGGTGACATCAAAGAGCGTGACAAACTGGCCAAAAAGTTCAAGATGCATGGTACGTGGGTTAGATTCACTGATCATGGATTGCTAGCTGTAAGTATTATAACTTCAGGTGTTGGGATTGGTAGTATGCTGTCCGGAATAGGTGTACCACTAGCTGTGGCGATGGGTGGTATCACGATCGCTGTAGGACTAGGGCAGGCAGGTTTACGGAATGCGGGAAAGAGGCTAGACGTTAAGTCAAAGAAGCATGAGGGCATCAGACTCTTAGCAGAGACTAAGTTGAACTCCGTTGTCGACCTCATCTCAAAGGCTGTGGAGAACGGTGTGATTAGTGATTATGAGTTCAGCCTAATCATGCAGGAGAAGCAACGCTACATGTTGCTGAAGGAGCAGGTCCGACAACGAACGAGAAAGATCGTAGATTCCATCAATGATCGGGAGCGACAGCAGCTTGTCGCAAAGGGGCGTGAGAAGGCCAAAGAGGAGCTTTTGAAAAAACTTCAATCTGCGCAGTATGTCAGCGATACTTAGAGTCTCCACCTGCTTATTCGTAGATCTAGTGTATTATTCAAAACACTAGATTACCTACACAATCTCGATCACTTCTCCCGTATCTTGATCTATGAGCAAGTCGCCATCATATACAACACGTCGCTGTTTTTTAGCAAGATCCCTCAAATATTGTTCAAGATTTTTCTCCCATGCACTTTTAGCACAAGGCTCGCAGTACGGTCTTTCCTTTTGTGTCGACGCATCCTTATACTTGACTTTGCGTATGGCCTCGACAAGGTCTATTCGCTTCAACGTAGAGTACCCTTTGAGATCTAAGGCTTTAGCTTTTTGTCGCAGTTTGTTCATTTGTTTATGTGAACAGCGCCAGGCTACATTCTACATGGAGATATGTCGGCTGCCTTTCATTGTAGGTGGTATGCGATCTAGAGTCCACCACCACCCCCAAAAAACTCAGAACAGTTCATCGTAAAAGTCCTCTCGCGCTTCGGTTTCGATTTCGTCGTGTAGCGTTGCCATTTATTTTGTATATTTTTGGGTCTAACCTGCTTTGTCTCATGGATAAAAAAGTCTCACAAGGGCAGTGGCCACCATTGTAAGTGACGTAGTCTTGGTAGCAATACCAACAAAGCACCTTCTCTCCCATACCCAGACGTCTTTGACATCTACCACACCTATCGTAGGCATCTAGAGTTCTTTGACAGTCATCGCAGATTTCTCGCATTCATTTTATGATCCACCAAAAATTATTCAGTTTCTTCTAGTTCTTTAATTCTCTCTACTAGAGCGTTGATAGCACTCTTGCACTCTTCTTCTTTCGCACTTTTAATCACAAGTGCGGTAGAGGTGAGGGCTAGGGCAAATCCCACACCTCCAAAAAGCGTGAAAAGGATAAAATTTGCGTACCAATCTAGCTCTGTCTTTTTATCGTTGCTTGACATTTATTATACCAGCAATACGTTTGTTTTTGTCGCTATCCGCAACAATTTTGAGACTTTTTATTTCCCTTTCTATTCAAACAGATTTGCGCGTTTGTTGATGTCAGCAGTTTTGTCGAGTGCCGTCATGATGTCACGTGACTTGTTTACTCATTTGAGGCATGATGAAATCTGTGACGTCACAGCTTTTTTAGGGGTCTAAAAGCAGCGTTTTTTAATAGGGTTTTGACCGTGGAAAACCTGAACTGTACGCGTAAGGGTATACTACTCTAGCTAAAATCAACACCAATTTAACCTACCAATATAACAAGTTACTCCAATACTGTTGTTTATTCTGTTCTAATTTATTGTTAGGAAGATGTAGAGATAGGAAAATGCGGATGTTAGGACAAAATCCCTTAGCACTTTACCATTTTACGTCAGAAGAATAGATCATACCCGTTAAATCAACGATAGAAGAGTCCATAAAATCCCTTAGCACTTTACCATTTTACGTCAGAAGAATAGATCATACCCGTTAAATCAACGATAGAAAAGTCCACAAAATCCCTTAGCACTTTACCATTTTACGTCAGAAGAATAGATCATACCCGTTAAATCAACGATAGAAGAGTCCACAAAATCCCTTAGCACTTTACCATTTTACGTCAGAAGAATAGATCATATCCGTTAAATCAACGATAGAAGAGTCCCCAATCCCCCTGGCCCCCCACCCCCCCAACCCCCATTACAGTGATAGGATTCAACTGTGTCTACAATGGCCTCTAGCGTACGTGGTAATACCATCAATGATAATAAAACATAAAAAACAACACGCAAGCAGTTTTTGTTACAAGAGTCTTGTTAAAACATCTGTCAATCAAACGCTTATAACAATAGGATTTTACATACCAGAAAGTTGTTTACATAAGAAAAAAGTCAAAACAAAAGTAGCCGTTGCTAAGGATATTTGGTATGTAAGGAATGCATTGTTCTCTATTGTTATTCTGGTTTGATTTACATTTAATTGACGTCATTCTTTATCTAAACAAATACCATATGAAATAACCTGTTGTCATAGCCATCACGAGAGCGATCTTCTCATCTTCATGTGTAGGAGTAGTAGTATCTTTGTGGTAAGGTGCAGTAATGTGTTTATCAGTAGTATTAGTAGTAATAGTACTATGGATAGGAATATGTCTATCGGGGGTCTTTTTATCGGTAATGTGTTTATCAGGACCAGAGGTCCTAGGAATAGGAATAGGACCGGATGTCCTATCAGGAATCTTTTTATGTGATTCAGTTGTTTTTTCAATAACATTAACCTTTCGATTAATCCCAATCGTCTGATCTTCACCCGATATCAAAATCTTGTTGTTGTAACCTACCACCCCTGTTTTAATTTTGAGATTCATGTCACTAGGCAACATATAAATGCCTTGTCCAACCGAATAATCAACCTTACTTGAAGCGTAGTTTAACGTATCCTGATAACGTTTAATGTCCTCTTGAATATCAACTCTACGGTTAACAATGTCTTCAAGGTTGTTCATAAAAACTCTTTGAGCCGTCAAAGCGTTTGAATCATTACCCAAGATAGAAGAACGGGCTGAGGCTTGCGAACTAAGAACAAGATAAGCATACGCCCTAACACTGCTCGAAATCTTTACAAGGCCTGTTTTTGTAAAGCCATTAGATTTTTCCACAATCCATCGTGCCATGGAGTCGTCTGTGAAATAACTCAAGCCCGGAGTTGGATAGTTTTTACGTCTTTTTTGATATGAGCTGAAAAAGTATTGACCTCTGTATTTCATAGGATTAGAATCGACGTCATATTAACCACATATTTTTAGAAATTCTTCGTTTGAATAAGGATTGTCATATTGATTAAAACTATCTTCAAAAGGTAGAGGTGTCTGCAAGCGCTTAATGATTCGTCTAATGTGATAATAGACATGAAAACGATATACCGATCTGATCATAGATCTACCTTCTTTCAGGTGTTCGGAACTGACTCCACAAGCACTTGAAGCACACCAAGTGGCAAAATTGAGTTGGGTTTGCCATAATTTAAACGGTTGTTCATTCCAAATTTTCATACGTTGTTCGTTTTGATTCAGTTCGTAATTGGTAAAAATATTAGGAAAGACAGCAGGAAAAGAGCCATTTTCTGAGACAATAATGGTCTGTTTGTATAGATCCTTCCCATCCAATATCTGAAGGTCCAGTCCTCCATTTGGCTTATAGGCCGCATTTGGGTTGTATTTGAAAATGCTATCCATTCTTTTTGATTTAAATAATTCCACTCTCTAATATAAGAATGTATATCACAATAAATGACGTAAATAGTGAAAAGACAATCTATTTGTATCACCCAATCACCAACCCACATGGCACAAAAGAAGTTGCGATCATAGAGACGTTTTCGGACAATGTTACATATGAAATCACAGCTCCACTAAAAGTGACCATTGGAAAAGACGAAAAGTTGCTACCGAAAGGAAAATACACCGGCAGGGAGTTGAACGCATCTTTAGCGAGTGATGTCACATCCACACCATTAATCAAAGACCCTCGAGTAATCAAAACAAATAAGCTAACCAACATAACAGAACTACATTTCAATCTGAATGAATTGGATAATACATTAAATCTTAAAAATGGTAGATATAGCGATAACCTGCTAACATATCATATATCTGAGTATGGTGATGTTACACATATTGAGCCAAAAAACCCACAATATAAGAAACTAAAGGGTGGTTACTTTCAATCACTTACTTTAAAAATAAATGATCAAAATGGAGATCTGGTAAAAGATAATCTAGGAACAACAGTTGTCCTTCACATAAGAGAGATAATAGAAAATAGGTTTGAATAAAAGGCCATAGGTCTAATGAAGTATACGCTAACTGAGATAAAAGTAAAAATAAAATAAAAGTAATAACAAAACATGGAATACGGAAAAAGGTTAAATCCTGAACGTTCTCTTAGAACTGCTCATGGTGTAAAAGGCTCACACCAAAAAGTAATTGTAACACACAATCCAAGTGAGATTGATCAAAACCAGTTGCTTTTGATTAGGTTTCCTAATTTGGGTAGCGATGATGTTATTGTTCCAGGGACTTCAAAAATAAGTTTCGACGTTGAACTCGAGTCAAAAGCCGACTCGAAAAGAACATTAGTCTCTAACATTGGAAGAGCTATTGTTAAAAAGTTAGCAATCAAGTTTGAGGGTACCGAGATTTTGAGCATTGATGACTTTGATCTTTTCGGATGCTACAGAGATTTATGGCTAACCAAGTATGAAAAGAGAAATGCAATCAGACAAGGCATCATATCCAATGATGGGTGTACGGAAAACTGTATGAAATTGAGGATCAGCGCTTCAGATAAAGACGCATCTGATGTCTCAGACAAAGCCATTGCTGATGCATACAAAAACAAGTTCACCATACCACTAGATTTTGAAATGTTAGATAGCACGATCCCATATTATCAAGCCGGAGTAGGGAATAGGTTATGTTATGAGATCACATTCAATAATTACGACAGGGTTGTATTATCAACTCCAACCAAACCTTCAGATTCTGCCACGGCACCGGCACCGGATGCTAAATACAAAATAACTAACATATCTCTCGAATATGAGATTGTGACACACCCAACCTTAGCCTGATTCATTTCAAATGAATATGAAAACATGGCTTTACTATACGACAGGTTTTTGAGACATAGACAAATTAGAGTGGATAAGTCGGACACAACGTGGAATTGGTCATTCAATACACCTTGTAAATCTTTGAAGGGTATATTGGTTTTGTTTGAAGACGAACAAGTCTAAAAACGAGATACCGGTAAGTTCTACAATCCGAAAATTAAAAAGGTATCCGCCATAGTTGAGGGTAAGCCTAACCAACTTTTTGCTCAAGGGATGCAGCCGTTTGAACATTACAATGAAATTTGTAAGTATTTTGCTGAGGGTAAACCAAAGGATGGCAATGCCAGCGAAATCAAAAAACATCTGCAATTGCATGATGTAAAAGTCTCCGATTACTTGACGAACAAATATGCTCTATGGTTAGATTTCAGAACCATAGATGAAAACTCCCTGCATGGGACCAACCGACGGATTAAAAATGCAAGTGAGGGAATCACCCTACAAATTGAAAAGATAGCAGAAACCGCAGGATCCTTAAACGCCTATATATATCTAATCATGGACGCTCAACTAAACATTCAAAACGGTGAAATTATAGATGTACTTTATTAAGATAGAATGGTGAAAAACACACTTTACATGAAAGAGCCCCACACAGCATTATTCGTTGGTCCTACGGGCTGCGGAAAATCCAAACGTGTTGTAAAATTATTAGAGAATGAATACTTTGATCACTTCGATTTCATCGTGATTATATGCCCAACATTAAGATGGAATAAGACATATAGGGACCGAAAATGGTTTTGGAATGACAGATATGTGATTCTAATTGAGCCGGGAGGTAAGTTATATGAATGTATTCGAAAGATGACGGATTTCTGTGCCGGATACAAAACCTTATTCCTGATCGACGATATCATCGCAGATGAGAAACTAGACAAAAAGAGACAGCCATTGCTAGAGTTGGCCATTAGCGGACGGCATCGAAACCACACCATGTGGCTACTCACACAATCATACACCGCTATACCAAAAAATTTACGAAGGCAAGCTAAAATGTTATATGTGTGGTATCCAAAAGACAGACAAGATCTCGCAACTATTCATGAAGAGAATGATGTCATTGAATCACGATCAGAGATCCAGACGGTTAAGGAAAGGCTAAAAGATGGCAAATACACACATTTAGTCATGAGAATGGAACATCCAAGAACTTACGTGATTTGCTAGATTGGACGTTTTTTGTTACAAGACTCTTGTAACAAAAGTATAAGAAGAATCTAACAGATCTATAGGACTCCTATAAGACTACTATAAGACTACTATAAGAATACTATAGGACTCCTATAAATTTCTTGAAATCTCCTATAGATTTCTTGAAATCTCCTATAGATTTCTTGAAAACTCTCCTATAGATTTCTTGAAATCTCCTGTAAGACTCTCCTATAAGACTCCTATAAGACTACTATAGGACCACAACAAAATGATAGAATATATCAATTTCATAATACTAGTAGTACTACTAGTAGTACTTAGTTTTTGCTATTTTTGTGTTAAAAAATACCTATCGCTATTGAAAATGGCTGAAACGGCAATTGATAACTTAATTGCTATTCCGGGTCCTCCATCCGAGGATGGTAAGAGACAAAAATTGCTGGAGTGTGTGTTAACCGGAAATAGCAAGCTATACCTGGGTAAAATGTATACGGACGATCAAATTCAAAAGCTCAAAGATGATGAGGTGAAGAAACTATTTAGTATATATGAAGCTAAACTATCAGGTCAAATGGTAAAGTCCTTGGGACAATCAATCATTCACATGTATCCCATGGGTGCCTGTACAGTATTAGGGATAAATTCTCAAAATGCATTGAGCAATGACCTGGAAAATGACCCCTTCTTAAACTCTGCCCTTCAAAGATTCACATGTGACTTGTATTATAAATTCGGCTCATTGTTAGCACCACTCAGTGTTGGTCTCATTACGGGTAGGCATTATATCGCTGGAAGAAATTTAAACGCAAATAATAATACTACTAGTAGTGGTAATACAACAGATAATAAAGATGTCAGAGGAACAGACTCCCATTCAGGTGACAACGAAGAACCCTAAAAAGGTTGAAGCGGGTAAGAGGTTGGCGGAATACAACCGTAAAATGCGGGAAGAATATAAAAAAGCGGTCATGGCACAAACACAGCAGACGCCTCAGACACAGCAGACGCCTCAGACACAGCAGACGCCTCAGACACAGCCATCTCAAGAAGACAATGTCGGAGAGGCAGAACCTACCATCGTCCCAAATGAAAAGCCCATGAACTACGCTATAGGGGGGATAATAGCCATCGGTTTGGTTGGTGCTTATTTTGTGTATAAACAGAAAGACAATGTACTATTTGCTATAACTGGGTTGAAGGGTACCCCACCACAAAAATCCAAAACACCTGTGAGAATAAGTAAACTTGAAATGGAATAGAGGGATAATATCGCGATATAATAATCTCACAGTATATAATAACATGGACAAGAAAAGTATCGTCAACGATTTATATCACGCATCGGTCGTCTGCGTTTTCGCTGTCGGCTATTCGATGCTAGGAAAAAAAGGTGTTAAAAATGTCACCACCATCAATTCAAAAGTTTGACTTGGACGATACCGGAAAGCTAGTCACCATCGTCGCCGCTAGTGAAATGTCAAGGGAATACTTAATTAAGCAAAATATTATACCTGAAACTATAAATATCTAAACATGGCTTCAATTGCAATGATGTTGGGAGGGGCCTTAGCCAATGCTTTGGCTTTTACAGGCTCAAGCTATCTATTTTCAAGCTTATCAAAAGACAGAATTGATAAGGAAAGAAAGCGTCATGATCTGGCCATAGAACAATTACAAAAAGCCCAGGTTTTGTGGCAACGTAAAAGACAAGAGAGAGTAGACTTCATCAATAAGCAGCTCAGACTTGAAAAGAAGGCCGAAGGAAAATTTATAGAGCTAAACGATGCAATGCGCGAATATAAAAAAGTGTTTGGAGATAAACTTGAACCTTTACCGCGGGAACCTGTATTGAGCGACTTTTATACACCGAGTCAGGATCAACATGAAAGGGAATTGGCCTGTATCGCGCTAAGCATGATCGGTGTCGGTGGTGCTGTGTGGTATTTCGAAAGATAGTACTCCTAGTACTCCTAGTACTCTATGTTACATGATGCGTGTAACATATAATCTATACAAGGGTCTAACGCTTTGTCACGAGATAGGTGTATATCAGACCTCCGATTCCAACTACCAAAGCCCACAAGTTTTGACTCAACCAACCTACCACTTCTTTCGCTCGATTGAGTATCCATGATACTATGGATCCTAATATACCCGGTAGAGCCGCAGCGGCAGTCCCCGCCAACCTTCCCAAGAGAGATCCCAATGCATTCAACTTGTTTTTTATCCAGGACCGGAGGTCTTTTGCACTGCCCTTTTCATGATTTTGTGCGTTACCGGTGGATGACCCCCCACCCCCAGGTGACAAAGTTTCTACGAGAAGGCCGATAACCATACCAAATGCCGTTAGTACGCTGACAACAGTGATACCCTGCTCACGGAATAGTGTTCGTATCTTTTCAGACAGTGTGGTATCTTTGTCAAGGACTTTGGTAATCGTCTCCTTGATGCTTGTTATTTGACTGTTAAGTTTACCTTTGAGAATATCGATAATCTCTTGTCGACCTTTCAACTCATTTTGCAAACCTTTCAACCTTTCTTTCGCTTCATTTTGTTGTTCCTCGGTCATATTTGGTGTGTTTTCCATCTCTTCCAACTTGTTTTTTTCTTTGTCAATATGTTGTTCGAGCTGAACCTTTTTTGCAACTTCATCCTGAAGACTTCCTCTTATGTTTCTCAATGATCTATCCAATCCTAGCAATTCACGCATAGGATATTCAAATAGATCACCGGTCTGGGTTGCTTCATGGTCTACAGATTGTTTGACCAATGAAATTAAATCTTCCGTACTTTTTACCACATCCCCAGATATAGCTTCTAATTCTACATCACTTGCTGTTGTTATTTTAGATGACGAGGGTAGTTCTTCTTGTATTTTGTTTAGCTTAGCAGCTTGTCGGGCTGTAATCTTACCTTTTGGTATGTCAAAGCCTAAATGACGCAGCCTTCTCTTGCCTAATATATCTGATATAGTACCGGTGGCCCTTAGTCTTCCATTGTTTGTCAAAGGTTCGTTTTTACCTCTGTAGTATAATTCACCATCCTTAATTTCAAAAAGGTCTGTATGTAGCACCTCAGGTTTTGACAGGGATCCTTCAGATAATCTATCATACAACACGTCAACCATTTCCCGCAAAACTCTGGTACGTTGAGTGGAACCTCCTCCGAATGATGTTTCTTCTTCACCTGGTGTGTTTATTTGTACTCGCGTACGGTCCCCGGTGGGTATGAGTGGAAAAGTTTCATCGGTACCTTCATCCGGTCTCCCATGGTCTCCAAAAGGGTCAATGTCTGCCATTTTTTTTATTATTATTTAGAGGATAGTTTTTCTTTTTAATAAGATAAAAATGTCCGAGCTTAATATTCATCCAACTCCCGATTATTCGAGTGATCAAGACAAGCTAGTTAATTCTCAACTTGGAGATTTGATAAAATTACGAAATAAATTCGACAGCAAGTTGTATAAATACAACAAAGCAATAGACCGATTAGCGATTGCACTCGGAATCTCAGAAAACTTGGTCGTTACCACTGGTATTGGTACGATAGTCCGGAGCGCTACCATTATTAGAATTCCCATTTATATGGGATTTTCCGGTATAGGGCCATCCAGCTCTGTTTCCCGTGAAATTATCTCGGAATATATTAATAAATATAGAAAGAAACTCAACAAAGTTGAGAAATTATACGATACTACAGTATCGTGTATTAATGAGATTAGAAACTCTTCCTATTTCTGTGCACCGAATGATAATATTAGCAACATGGAATTTCAAACTTTGTGTGGTATATACTACGAAGCTCTTGAAAAGATAAGTAAAATAGATGGAGAGTGAAAAATTCTCAAAAGAATCATGAAAGGCGTTTTTTATTATTTAGAGGATAGTTTTTCTTTGTAATAACCTAAAATGGCCGATCTTAAGATTTATCCAAAGTTACCCACCGCTCCCGAGTATTCGAGTGAGCAAGACAAGTTTAATACAAATACAGTTAATTCCCAACTTGATGAGTTGGTAAAATTACAAAAGAAATTCCGAGACAAGGAGTGTAAATACAACAAAGCACTAGACCGATTAGCGATTTCACTCTACATCTCAGAAACCTTAGCCATTACCCACGGTATTGGTACGATAGCAACCATCGCTACCCTTGTTGAAATTCCCATTTCTATAGGACTTTCCAGTGTATCCATAGGTGGAGCTATATCCTGTACTATTATCTCAGCATATATTAAGAGATATCAAAAGAAACTAAACAAAGTCATGAAATTATGTGATGTTGTAACATCTGCTATTGCTGTGTTTGAAAACTCTTTCTCACGAGCATTGAATGATGATAATATTAGCCACATGGAATTTCAAACTTTGTGTGGTATATACTACGAAGCTCTGGAAAAGATGAGCAAAACAGATAGAAAGATGGAGAGTGAAACACGCAATCAGTTTGAAAAAAGTTTAATGGCGGAAGTTCAAAGTCTAAAAAAGGCGTTAAATCAGGAACAAAGTTAGTAATGTGTGCCTGAATACCACTCACATGTTTCATGTGCTATTTGAAAAATTGAAAGTAAGGCGGTTTATGACATTATGCGGCCTTACCTGCCGGCCGCCCTGCGCGATCCCCGGCACAATCATCTTTACCAGACAGGTAAAGATACTTTTTGTCATGACTTCGTCCCCCTCACCAACCTTGCACATAATCGGGAGGTAAATCTGTATCTTCAGGTATTAACATCAATTCCTCTTTTACAAAAGCTCGTCTGGGTCCGTCTAGAACATAGTACATTACACGGTTACCGGGTTGCGCTATTACCTCACGCAATCTATATGTGTTTTTCGATCATATTCTATCGTTGCCCGTCTCCGCCCATCATCATGCTCTTCACCGGGTTGCATAGATATCTGTACAAGCCATCTTTAGGTAATTCTACTTCAGGTGGATAACTCTCTTGATTAACCAAAGGCACCTCTTTCATTATAATAGCATCTTTTGTTTCATACCAATCATCTGCGTCTTTGTATCGCTTAGCCTATCAATCAGTTTATACAGATGCTTAACCCATGTGGATGATACCTTTTCCGAATCATTCAGTTCTTGGGCATCTTGTATTTTGAATAAATTTTCCGCAAGTATCTTGTTCAACGCCTCAACAAAAGCTGTGTGCGTATGCTTATATTTTGTAGTCGCCCTTTTAATTTCAACCTTATGCTTATCCAACAATTTTGATACATCTGCTTTGAATTCTGAACCGTTATCACATTGGAAAGTTTTCGGATAAGTTAATGGTCCTGCCTTGTAGATGTCCTCAATCATGGCGGCAACCTCTTTGGCTTTCTTACTCCTCAAAGGTCGGGCTACTTTGTATCTGGAGGCAGCATCGATTCCCGACAAAATGTACTTATATTTATTACCATACAGTATGTCACCGGGCATGTACAATAAATCGAATTGATGTAAATCATTAGGGGTGGTAACTTCATAATGTGGTCTTTCAACATGTTTTGGGGCGGGTAAATGTACTTGCCAAAATGCTTGTTTTGATAGCCACTTCTTAATCTCCTTTGGCTTGAAACCGAATCCTCTTAAATTCTGAACAGCCTTTTGTCCTTTCCATAAATTTTGAGGTTGATAGTAAGTCTCTTGAAGTTTTGACATGTTTTATTTATGCACACCTTTATTTATCTCCTTTTTGTTATTATGTAGCACGATAAAAGTTCATAAAAGTATTTTTACTGATTATATATAAAGATGTCTGACGTGGCTACTCAAACTGATCTACATTGTGATACCACCGATGGCGGTGTACCCGACTACAAATTAATGAAACTCAAAGAGTTGAGAGAAGTGGCTAAATCCCGTGGGATTAAGTACATCATGGAATGAATAAAGCTAAATTGCGTGAGGTGATTGCGAGGAATGATATTGATCCATCCTACACCATCGACCTAGAAACCAGACAAGAATGGTATGGATACTGTTCCAACTGGAGGGTAAACAACAGAGAAGCATATCTAAGATCTCAAAAACGTTATAACGATAAGAGATCTTCCAAAAGGTGATTAGACCTAGAACGGATTTTGTTACTCGCTCGGGTAACAAATGTTATGAAGGTGATGCTCTCGCGTGCCGATTTTTTTTTTCCTGGGGGAGTACCCACCCGCATTTCCCTCGGAAAACGATCCATGGTGGCGCGATGTTGGTATCATAAACCGCGGTTTACCACCAACTACACTGTGGAAAATTCCGGTGACCACCATGGGGCAGCGCAACCTCGGGTGGTGGTTATGCGAACGAAGCCCCTCGCGATCCTCGTCCGGTTTCACGATTATAAAACTATCTTAAAGGTTCATAAATCGTATATCACAAACCAATATGACTTCGGAAATCATATACAGTAGAGAAAACATTTTTAACTATGATTTTTTCAGTGACCGCTCATTAAGAGCCCGGGCGAGGTACCTTGGCATACATGGATACTTGCAGCTCGGAAGGTCCGAGCTTATCGAATTATTGAGACTTAGACCCAGACCCCCCAGACCCACTGGAGAACGCAATATGACTTTGAGAACGGTTTCCGAATTAAGGGATCTCGCTAGAGAACGCGGTCTACGTGGCTACTCAAGGCTCAGAAAGGATGAGCTGATCGAATTATTGAGAACCACTACCGTGTCAGCACCGGTACCCGTTCCGAGACCAAATGGATCAGCACCGATACCCATGGATCCAATCGATGAGGATAATGTTGAGCCGCATCAGCCGGCTATCCTGGACTATGACATTGATACCTTGGATGAAACGGAAAAATGCATAATTTGCTATTTGAAACGAAAGGAAGCAACTATTGTTCATGGGAACACCGGGCATTTTTGCTGCTGTTTATCGTGCGCATCTATATTGAAATCGGGGGGAGATAAATGCCCCATATGTCGCGCATCCATCGATCTTGTCATTAGACAATATAATTGATTTGTTGGGGGTCAGATTGTTTTTTTGTTACTCTCGCGAGTAACAAATGTTATGAATCTTTTTTTTTTTTTTTTTGGTTTCACGATTGTATAAAACCATATTAAAGGTCCACATATAGTATATCACAACCCGATATGACTTCGAGAAATAAAGTTTCCGAATTAAGGGATCTCGCTAGAGAACGCGGTCTACGTGGCTACTGAAAGCTCAGAAAGGCTGAGCTGATCGAATTATTGACAACCACTAACGTGTCAGCACCGGTACCCGTGCCGAGACCCACCAGACCAGTACCAGCGCCGAGACCAAATAGACCAATACCGATGCCTAGACCCGTACCGGCACCGAGACCCTCGAGATCCGGTACTAGCCAACAAGACATTTGTTTGAGCTGCAAGAAATGATTAAAACCAGACCTATTGTGAAAAGTAAGTTGAATGAATGGAGGGAATGGTTGATAAATCATGTACCTAAGGCTATTAAGGATAAAACAACAAAAGCTTTCAAAACCATGAAGGATAAGATCATGGGTTTGTATAAAAAGGGCAGTGGAGAGAAAGAGGAGAAAGAGGTGAAAGAGGAAAACCCCTATACTCCTATTGAAGAAGCGTTTGTAGGTTCCTACAAAAGGTTTAAGATAAACCCTGATGGTGAGAAGAATGTCAAGGTCTTTCTTGAAAAGGTCGAGCATGTAGGCAAGAGGTTGATGAGTGACGTGCTCGGGCAGAAGAAGTCATTGAAGACTCAGGCGACCTTGTGGGTGAGGTGGGTAAGGGATGATTTATCCAATGAGGATTTATCTACTCCTGAATCCATAGTAATGTATGTCGATAAAGCGTTCAATAGCTATATGGAGATACTGCACGCCCACGATGACATTTCCGATGTTTTCGATCGGATGTGTAATAAGATAATCGAGCAGATTAAAAACCCTGCACTACCCGCCAGCGGGTTCACAATCGAAAGGATCCTACATATGCATGTGGACTTCCATAAACTGAAATTAACCAGAGGTAGTTCTTACTTGCCGCTACCCAAGAATTTCAGTGGAAAGCGATCTGTGATTAACCCTCATAACGAGGATGATGATGAATGTTTCGGATGGGCTATTATCGCTGCGCTTAACCACAATCTGATCAATAATCATCCTGAGCGTATCTCAATTCTTAAGAAGTTTGAAGGCAAGTATAATTGGGATGGTCTAACTTTCCCAATGGCGCTAAATAAAATAGATTTGTTTGAGAGAAGGAACCCCGATGTCGCTGTGCATGTTTTGACAAAGGATGGGAGAGAAAGTATCTACATGTGTCGCAAGTCGAAGCATCTGGATCGTAAGGAGACGGTTGTTTTGTTTTTACTGTGTTAGGGGGATAAGAGACATTATATCGCCGTTAAGAACTTGAGCGGTGCCCTGAGCAAGGCCAACTCGAAGCACAAAAATAGGGAGTATTATTGCTTGAATTGTCTAAATGGATTCTTAAGCAAACAGAAAAGGGATGGGCACTTTGAGTATTGCAAGAATAACGATGCCGCTAAGATTCAACTCCCTGAGGAGGGTAGCACCTTAACCTTCACTGATGGTAATTTTCAGCTCAAAGCTCCATTTATCATGTATGCCGATTTCGAAGCTTTCACAAAAGAGTTGCCCGAAGAAGAGAGAAAATGCGGATCATCCACCGAGAAAGTTGGTAAACATGTTCCCACGGGTTTCTGTTGTTATAGCAAATATGCTCATGGTGAAGTGCCGCACCCTCTGAAGCTTTACCGCGGTGAGGACTGTGTTCCGCGCTTTGTAGATCATGTAGTTTCTGAGGTGAAAAGGTTATATAACATGTTTCCTCAGAAAGCAATGGATCCACTGACGGAGGAGGAGCGTGACGGTTTTAAGAGAGCCAGGGTGTGCCACATTTGCATGGAAGAATTTGATGACAAGGACGACATCAAGATTAGGGATCACTGCCATTTCACCAGCAAGTTTCGCGGGGCTGCCCATCGAGAATGTAATCTCCGATATAAGGTACCCAATTATATTCCAGTTGTCTTCCATAATCTTAGCGGATATGACGCACATCTATTCATCAAAGAGCTTGCTAAACAGCATGGAGAGGAAGGTATAAGCGTCATTGTCGAATATAAGGAGAAGTATATCGGTTTCTCGACGGATGTTAAGGTTGGTGAATACATTGGCAAAAATGGGGAGACCAAAGACAAAAAGACCAAAGACAAAAAGATACAGCTGAGATTCATAGACTCATTCAGATTTATGGCAAGCGGCTTGAATTCGTTGGTAAACAATCTCTCTGATGATCAGTGTAAAAATCTTCGAAAATTCTTCAATGATGATGAGCAATTCAAAATAATGAGAAGAAAGGGTGTATACCCATATGAATATGTTGATTCATTCGATAGGTTTAATGAAACTAAGCTTCCGTTGAAAGATGACTTTTTAGCAAGTTGAACATGAATGGTATCAGTGATGCCGATTATGCGCATGCCCAGAAGGTGTGGAAGGACATGGGAGTTAAAAATATGGGTGCTTATCATGATATCTATCTCAAGACAGACGTTCTATTGCTTTCTGATGTTTTTGAGACTTTTAGGGAAACATGCTTGACAAACTATAAACTGGATCCTTCACATTTTTACACGGCTCCGGGATTAGCCTGGCAGGCCTGTCTGAAAAAGACAGATGTTGAGCTAGATTTGTTGTCCGATATGGATATGTTACTCTTCATAGAGAGGGGTATTAGGGGCGGTCTCTGTCAGGCTGTTCATAGACACGCCAAAACCAATAACAAATATATGGGCGCTAGATATCAGGTGGATAAAGAGGACAGCTATCTCCAGTATCTTGATGCTAACAATCTGTATGGATGGGCTATGATTCAGAAGCTGCCGACAGGAGGGTTCAAGTGGATTGATGCTAGTAAATTTACTGCTAAACTCATTTCAAAGTTAGCTGCGGAAAATGGTGAAGAGGGTTACTTCCTTGAGGTTGATGTAAGATATCCACGGGAGCTTCATGATACACATAACGATCTTCCTTTCATGCCTGAGAGGAAGGTGATTAATGGCGTCGAAAAGCTGACACCGTGTCTTTCAGACAAGAAGAACTATGTCATTCACATCCGTGCACTTGATCAAGCGTTGAAGCACGGTCTCATTCTTGAGAAGGTTCATAGAGTACTGAGGTTTAAGCAAAGCGCATGGTTGAAACCTTATATCGATTTTAATACCGATCTGCGTACCAAATCAACGAATGACTTCGAAAAGGACTTTTTCAAGCTGATGAACAATTCAGTCTTTGGTAAAACTATGGAGAATCAACGTAGACACAAAGACATACACTTGGCTACCAAGAAAGAACAATATGAGAAGCTGGTGATGAAGCCCAACTTCAAGGGTGCTATCTGTTTCTCGGAAACACTGATGGGCATAGAGATGTCCAGGATCAAGATCAAACTGAACAAGCCAATCTACCTGGGACCGGTGATCCTCCATCTATCAAAGATAGTTATGTATGAGTTTCACTATGATTACATGAGACCAAAATATGGTGGGGATGTAAAGCTTTGCTACATGGATACAGATTCATTCGTGTACCACATCAAAACCAACGACTTCTACAAAGATATCGCTGATGATGTGCCGACGAGATTTGACACTTCGGGGTACGATAGGAGAGATGGTAGACCTCTACCATTGGGTTTGAATAAAAAGATCATAGGTCTAATGAAGGATGAGTTAGGTGGTAAGGTAATGATGTAGTTTGTCGCTCTAAGAGCGAAGAATTATGCTTATAAACAGCTAGACGGAAAAGAAGACAAGAAGTGCAAAGGAGTCAAGAAATGTGTGGTGAAGAAGATCATAGGTCTGATGAAGGATGAGTTAGGTGGTAAGGTAATGATGGAGTTTGTCGCTCTAAGAGCGAAGAATTATGCTTATAAACAGCTAGACGGAAAAGAAGACAAGAAGTGCAAAGGAGTCAAGAAATGTGTGGTGAAGAAGACCGTAGGGTTTGATGATTATAAGAGATGCTTGTTCGATGGTGTGAATATTTACAGAGAACAGATTACCTTTCGATCCATTAAGCATGATATTCACACGGTAAAAACAAACAAACTCGCTCTAAATGCAGATGATGACAAAAGAATAATAGTAGATGGTATTACCACGTACGCTAGAGGCCATTATAGACACAGTTGAATCCTATCACTGTAATGGGGGTGGGGGGGTGGGGGCCCAGGGGGGATTGGGGACTCTTCTATCGTTGATTTAACGGATATGATCTATTCTTCTGCCGTAAAATGGTAAAGTGCTAAGGGATTTTGTGGACTCTTCTATCGTTGGTTTAACGGGTATAATCTATTCTTCTGACGTAAAATGGTAAAGTGCTAAGGGATTTTATGGACTCTTCTATCGTTTATTTAACGGGTATGATCTATTCTTCTGACGTAAAATGGTAAAGTGCTAAGGGATTTTGTCCTAACATCCGCATTTTCCTATCTCTGATGTGAATAGAGCTAGAGTAGTACACCCGTATAACCAGGTTTTAGGTTTTCGACGGTCAAAACCCTATTAAAAAACGCTGCTTTTAGACCCCCTAAAGAATCTGTGACGTCACAGATTTCATCATGCCTCAAATGAGTAAACAAGTCACGTGACATCATGACGGCACTCGACAAAACTGCTGACATCAACAAATCTGTTTGAGTAGGGAAATTCCCTACTCAAATTTTGTCCACTTCAAAAAAAAACTCCGAAGGTCTAAAATCTGTATATAATAAAGAGAAAATGAGTTGGTTCAAAATGCAATTAGCAAAATATATAACGCCATATCAGCGCCAGTAGCAGCAACTTGCGATGCTCTTGCGGATCGACTACAGAGCGTGCGAGATACTCCGAAGCGCGAGAGGACTTTTACGATGCTGGAGACATACAAGACGAATACAGCATATTTTTGGCGAAAATGACACACAGATGTTGGAAGACGGAAATCGCGTCAAGACATGGCGGTTCAACAAGAACCTTAATCAGCCACTGGCGGAGGCCATCATGCGAAAAATTACACCCTACATAGACATGAGAGTCAAGGTAGTCTACAGTTTTACTTGCATCATCTACGAAGCAGGAGGTGGCACAGCTCCGTATCACAAAACCAAGGGAAGCGAAGGATCGCTTACGAGCCTAGCTGAAATCGAAGCCTTTATCGAAAAATGTGAAATGCAGCGATTAGATCTTGGAGATAACGAGTTTTGGGGGAAGGCGTACTTGCCACCAGAAAGAAAAATCAAGACCCCAGGATAATACGAAGGAAAAATAGTCTTCCAGCATGTGCAGATCAAGATCATCTCCACAAGGGAGCCCATGTTAGGCTGTGGACCTTTGCCAGACTGGTTGCGAAAAAAGAGGTGCATCTACGCTGTGGATGGTAAAGAAGAGCGAACGGACAACCTATGTGTCTGGCGATGCCTAGCCATCGAAAAGAGGGCCGGGGTAGAACGTGGAACAGAGTACCTTACAAGACCAGCCCTCAAACTAGCACGCGAGTACTACGAGAAAACCAAACTGAAGCGTGAGGACGTGCGTCATACAAAGCTCGTTGACATTGAGGAGATAGCGAAGCGTTTCAAGATTAACATCAGAGTCTTTGAACCCAAGACCAACTCTGAGAAAGCGCCATGGAGACTCGTGTACGGTCAGAATCAATACAAAAAAGATTTAGAAACAATCAACCTTGGTATGCTGGATGGACACTGTTTCTACATCAAGGCTTTAGACGTACTGGCACGACAGAAATGGGAATGCGAAGCCTGCAAGCAAATGTTTACAAGCAGCGGAGATCTTACGAGACATAAGAAGATATGTGAAGGAAAAAAGCCGACCATCATCTGCAAAGGCAATAAGGTCAAGCGCATGCCTAGCAAGTCAGAGAAGGTCTTTTACGGTGAGGGCTTCAGCTATGACGCTTGTAAATGGCTCGAGCACATGTCGAGGGAAACTGGAAGACACATCCATCACGCACTCTGTGGGCATGGAGGAGAACGTGTGATACGCTACGGGGAGAAAGAAAATGAGGTCTACAGGGTAGACGGCTATGAACCTCAGACCGGGACAGTCTATAAGTACCACGGTTGCAAGTGGCACAGATGCCCCTGCCAAGGAACAAACAAAATTCGATATAAGACCACCAAGTCTAAGGAAGAAGGCATCCGAAAACTTGGTTACAACCTTGTGACAGTGTGGGAGTGCGAGAGCCCACCCAAAGCCAAGAGGTACTTTAAGAAAGAATTTCGACCCTACCCTTACTACATCGTGTTTGATTTCGAGGCCCTCCTAGCACCTTTACGCCAGCGGCAAACATCCGATCTAACATACATCTGGGAGCATGTGCCGGTCAGCGTCGCCATTCACGATAGTCTGAACGGAGATCCAACGTTCTTGGAGCACGATGATCCCAAGATCTTGATTAAACAGTTTGTGGAGCAGCTCGAAAAGAGACACGCCCTCATCGTGAAAGAGGTGGAGAGAATGTACCCGAGACCCGATGACTTTGACATGCTTCCAGATAAGACTCAGAAGGCATGGAACGAGTGGGTAAACCAAGTGGCCGTGATCGGCTTCAACAGTGGCAATTATGACCTGAATATGATCAAGCGGTACTTTGTCGATCAAATTGCCAAAGACGATAGCGATAAGATCAACGTGGCGAAGAAAGAAAAACAACTACATGTTCTTTACGACCTCGAGGTTCAAATTTCTCGATACCAAAAATTTTCTCTCTCCTGTTATGAGCTATGACCTATGATGCAAGTCTCTGGATTGCAAGCTCGAAAGGCTGGTGTTCCCCTACGAGTGGCTGACGAGCTATGACAAGCTAAACCACGTCGGCCCCGTGGAGCACGTACACTTCTATAGCAGTCTTATTGGTAAAAACACCCTCTCTCTTGATGAGTACGAAACATTCCGTGCAGAGTTTTACAAGCGAGGCTGCGTCACCATGAGGGACTGGTTATGTGAGTACAATCTAGCCGACGTGGAACCTTTCATCAAAGCTGTGGACAAGACAAGGTTGCAGTACTACGACGACAAGATAGACATTTTGAAAGACGCAGTAAGCATTCCAGGCGTATCGATGCGCCACGTCTTGAACAAGTCCCTACGACTGAACCCAAAGCTAGAGCTCTACGCTCCAGGAGAGCCTTGTAAGCATAAGTGTAATGAAGACTGCTTCAACAAGAAGTGCAAGGCGTGCAAAAGGTGCAAAAGGCTTGCACTGAGTGCACAAAGAATGAGGCGTATGAACTGCTTCAAACGGGGATGGTGGGAGGGCCTGCCATCGTGTTCTGTAGGTACCACGAGAGAGACGTGACGGGTATCAGATCCCACATCTACCAGGAGCCACGGAAGTGCAAAACCGTTTTGGGGCTTGACGCGAACCTACTGTACCCGAGTACGTTGATGAACTACTTTCCATGCGGTAAAGAGAAGCTGATCAAGATCAACCCACCCACGGCTGAGCACAACATCAGACTGTTGAAAGAAGGTATGCAAAATGGATCCCTCTTTGGTTTTGCGCAGGTCGACATCGAGATCCCTCTGGAACTATATGACAAATTCAGCGAGATGGCTCCGCTATTTGTGGTCAAGGAGATACCCGACGATCAAATCCCTGAGCACATGCACGAGTACCTAAAAGCAACAGGGCGCAAACGTGTTTCAGGCACACGTAAGCTCCTAGGGTTGATAAAAGCTGAAAAGATCTTGCTGTTCACAACCTTGCTCGAGTGGTACCTTGACCATGGCCTGAAGGTGACAGCGTTTCACCAGCTCATCGAGTATGTACGAGGTAAACCGTTTGCGTGGTTTCCGGAAGAAATTGCTGATGCACGACGACAAGCCGATAACGATCCTGACAAGCGTATTGTTGGAGATACGGCCAAGTTGAAGGGGAACTCGTTCTATGGGAAAATGATCGAGGACCAAGCGAGGCACGCGAACACCACCTTTACGAGAGATGAAAAGAAGGTGGATGCCGCGATGAGATCGCCATACCTTGAAGATCTTGAAGAGATAGGTGATGCTTACGAGATCAGAGAAGGAAAGAAAAAGGTGCATATCGACAGAGCGTACCAGTGCGGCATTGCAGTGTACCAGCTGACCAAATTGCGCATGCTTGAGTTCTATTACGATTTTTTGGATAAGTACGTGGATCGTCGAGACTTTGAGTACGTGTATATGGATACGGATTCCGCTTATTTTGCCATCTCTGGAGAAGAGTTGCGAGATGTCGTTCGCCCTGAACTGCTTGACGAATACGACAAAGACGTGAAAAACTGGCTCGTCACTGATAAGTACTCGAGTCGAACAGGAGGGCTATTCAAACCGGGGTTTATCGGTTTTAGAATGATTGCTGACTCAATCAAGTGTTACTTCATTGAAGGAATAGAGGGCACAAAATTCTCCTGTAAGGGTATGTCGAAAAAGCGGAACGCTATGACATGAGAGAGGTATAAGAACGCGTTGAATGGCTCTATTGACATGGCGAAAAACGTAGGTTTCCGGGTGCACAACCAGGGGATGGTTACGTACGAACAAAACAAGCTGGGCCTCTCGGCTTTTATGATAAGCGAAAGGTACTCGAGGATGGCATCCACACAGTACCGCTGACGCTGTAAATATTGAGGTTTCCCTGTCCAGAGTTTTGTGAAGCGATGTCTTACAAAAGCAACAACAAATGGAAGGTAAAAGGTGTACAAAATGCAAACAACCCCAATCCCTTGACAGCTTCAAAATCCAAAACAAGGGCCAGCGAACGAAATGGTGTATAAAATGCCTCGATGTTCACAAGGCGTCACGGGAACGTAACAGATGTCGACATCAAAAGCGGCGGAACGTATGTTCTATATGTAATTTCCCAGGGTAAAGGTATGACCTCATTCTAGCCAGGATTCGCGCTGCTCTAAAACATGATACCGAAATAGCCTCTACTGAGTACCTTGGATGCAATATCTGCACATTTATCGGTCATATCCGGGGTCAATTCAAAGATGGGATGTGCTGGGGAAACCGAGGGCAGTGGCAGTTTGATCACAAGGTACCGCTCAAGTATCATGTGAACGGGGAATATCCCAGCGAAACAGTTCAACTCGAAAGGCTCCACTATACTAACATGCAACCCTTGTGGATCGCAGAGAATCAAAAGAAAGGTTGTAGATATATCTCCTCTTCAGTATGAGGCGGTAGAAGCAAGATAAAACTCATTTGCCTCATCCATTCAAAAATGATAAACATTTTTGAATAAGCAAGAGGTTTTCTGTATGATGTGCAAACGAGCTAACCGGTGATGCATGAATTTTCACACAGGTAGTACTCAAGGTGATACTGAATAGTTTTATACGAAGCTCAAATTATAGTAAAACTGTGGGAGCAGGCTTAGATCCTGGCTGAAGGGTAGGAGTGCGCGGGCGAGAGCACGTCCTAACTGGAAGCGGCCGTCTCGCCCCGGTTTCTCCCACACTGTGCCACGACGGGAAAAATTGTGCCAGTCGGGAAAAATTGTGCCAAAATGCCAGTTAAATGTCAGTGCTAGGAACGGCCTCTGAAAGTGCTCACTTAAAAAGGTGGGTCTCGTTAATGCGTAGTACAAGCACGACATTCTGTATAGAGTATAAAGAGCAAGTACGCTAGGCCTGCAAAGCAGGACAGCACTGAAAAACACCTCGGATATGGTGAACCAAAGGCTCTGAGTGGTATACTCACAGAATCAAAAACCCTCTGGGTTCAAACAACAACAACAACAACAACAACAACAAAAACCCAGAGGGTTCCCTTGCGGGGGGTTTGTTTTGAAAAATAAAAATGATGAACGACATAAGCCTCACCGTAGCAATAATCCTTCCGTACGTCTTGATCGTGCTCTGCTTTTTGCGTTATAGAAGGCTTCTAATAAAGATGAGTGAGATTACAGCTATATTTGATGTTGCAGACACGGAAGCCTTTCAACATCGTGAAAAACCTATCGACAAACGTCAAGCCTTGAAAGAAGGTATACGCAAAGGCAAACAGCATCTCTTGCCCAAAAAATGTACTGAAAGCTTTGCTGATAAGGCACGGATGAGGTGATCGAAAAAGCGTACGCCGACTATGTTCAACGAGAAATTCATGATAAGGGGGAGAAGACCGCCAAAGCACTCTCTTCACATGCGATTGGCATGTACGCGAAGGCCATAGGTAATGTTGTTCAACTCGACAGTGCGGAGGGTCTGAAAAAAGACATCGAGGAAGACCCGATTATCAAGGACTCCATGGCAGATTTGGGGATCCTTGTGTACTCTGCCTTTGGAAAATTTCTAGCGCCAATATTGGTTGTTGCTCATACAATTAACCATGCCTGCCAGCATGTGTCCAAGACAGATAAAGAGCGAGATGATGAACAGCAAGAAGAAGATGGGGAGCAGTCAGATATTTAACAAAATGGAAAAATTGAAAAGGCAGCATTGGATGGCAGACGAAGACGAGTACAAGAATGTTTTGAGAAAGACTGCGACGCTAGCCGAACTCTCGCAAAGGCGGAAAAACCACGCATACGTAGAGGAATTTCTAAAAGGGTGGGAAGCCCTGTTCGCGTACGGAACCTATACATCCGAAGGAGAGATAGGCCCTAACTTTTCAGCATCTGAGGTCTGGAACCTGATGCAAGATCATGAAGACGCACACGGCAAGACGAAAAGTTTCAAAAGGCAGATGATAAACTTTATGCTCGCTTTGAAATGGATGAAGGGCTGCGGACGTCTCACGCCTGACAAAATCCAAGCTATCCATGAGATCATGATGCGCGTGGAAAAACACAGGGGCGGCAAACCTGTGCTGACAGGGAAATACAGGACGGCTAAGGTATTCGCTGGTTCTCACAAATTTGCCCCTGTTTCTGCAATCCCAAGGTTAGTGACAGACGCCCTAGATCGATACTACTCTACAGAGACTGACGATCCGATATGGAACGCGGTGAGGTTGTTTATGGACTTTATTAACATCCATCCATTCGAAGATGGGAACAGGAGGTTATGTAGGCTCGTTATCTCACACGTACTTGTGGAGAGTGGAATGAGTCTCTTTCCAGTTTTGCTTAGTTCGTTCCACAAACGCGGCAGGCGCCATTACATTCAGGCTGTTAAAAGGTTTGAAGAGAGACCATCGTTACTTTACACGATGGTCTGTAGGTCCTTGGTGAAGGTATGGGAGAATTTTGAGCAAAACTTGGCCCTACTAGAAAAGTCGAAAATTCACTGATTCGTCACTACAAGGAAATTTTGTAAAGCTCTTTACAAAATTTTTAGCCCAAACGTGCCTTTGCTCGTTTAAAACAGTAGATGGCTTTTCCTTCGTTGTAGGTGGGGGATGAAACGTCCCCCACTACCACCCCCGATCTGGGCACTTCAGATAAAGACCTCTTTTCATCTACTATTTTTCCAAGGGCCAGTCTAAATAAATGAGTGAAGAGTAATCTAACCAAGTCATAACCAAGAAGAATGAGGGTCGTGTCGCTGCTGGAAAAAGACTTGCTGAATGGAATCGGAAGAACAAGGCTGACTTACAGAAGAACGTGGGCAAAAGTACTTCGCAGGAGGGTCAGGAACCTGTCGCAAGTCCTTACAAGT
This sequence comes from Hydractinia symbiolongicarpus, assembly GCF_029227915.1. Taxonomy (NCBI): domain Eukaryota; kingdom Metazoa; phylum Cnidaria; class Hydrozoa; order Anthoathecata; family Hydractiniidae; genus Hydractinia; species Hydractinia symbiolongicarpus. The sequence continues at coordinate 21,240,665 of NC_079877.1, forward strand.
TCAGTGCATATCTCTATGTCGCTGGAGGTCTCGCTGCCGTACTTGCCGCTTGCGTTGCAGTCTATTACATACGTAAGAAGCCTGCTGAAACCGTCTCCACAGGTGCGCCAGCGGAAGGGCCGTCTCAACCCACGCAAAAGCAACGCCATTGCCTGGCGGCCGTGTCAGCGGAAGGGCGTCATATCGACATTTTCAAGATGCGATAACCTATAATAAATGAGCAGCAAAGAGGAGTATGAGAAAAAAATCGTGGATTCCCTATGGGAATCTCTCAGACTAGTATCCTATACTATTATCTTGGCGCTAGGCGCGAAAAAGGCTCTGGGAGTTTCTAGACCGGGGGCCAAAATGGACATGGAGGACGGCTTAAAGCTCACTGGATATATAACAGGAGCGATATTATTCGACGATTACGCGATAAAACAAAAGTGGTATAAACGTTCCCTAATGCCTCCGAAATAACTGCGAAAAAGCCGTGTTTGTCGTGGAGGGCAAACACGGCTTTGAATAAAATGGACATTGTCAAGGACCCGCATACAGCAATCTTTACTGGACCAACAAGCTGTGGCAAGACGCAGCGTGTCCTGGATTTGATTGAGAACGAGTATAGGCAGCATTTCGACAACATTTTCATTCTCTGCCCTACCCTCCGCTGGAACAAGACCTATCAAGAGAGATCCTCGCTGTGGAGGGATGACTACGTGTTTCTGGTGGAGCCCAAGGAGCAGCTGTTCGAATGGATCCAAAAACTGTCATCATTGCTGGCGGGCGAAGAGACGTTGTTTATCGTTGACGAGGATCTCGATAAAAAGCGACAGCCCTTGCTTGAGCTTGCCATCAGTGGTAGACATCGCAAACACAGTCTCTGGCTACTCACTCAAAGCTACACGGCCATCCCGAAGAACCTTCGAAGGCAAAAAAAGCAGTTGTTCATGTGGTACCCCCACGAACGATCAGACATGAAATTGATCGACGAGGAAACAAACATGATCAGCGACTGGGAAAACATCAAGGCTCAGCTCAAAAAGTCCAAGCACGCTTGCCTGTACGTAAGACTGGAGCACCCCAGGACTTGGAAAACTTTTTGAATTCTGTCCCAAGCAACCTGTTTGGAATTATTCCAAAACTACAAAATAAAAAATATTGAGATAAATCGTGTTTTCAGATCCCTTCCAGCCCGTTTTAAACAAAACCGCAAGCAGCTTAGGAATAACAACGGCAATCCCCACGATATCTTCATCTGTCTCGAGGGACTCAAGTGGATGGAAGGCAATACAAGAGACCCCGATATTCGAGGTAGACTACGGGCACTTATAGATAGCACGACGGCTTCGTCCTATTAGATGGTTCCCTGGGGACGAGGTAAGTATTAATGTGAGCCACAGGTTCACATTAACTAGCACATTCAAAATCAAGAGCACCGTCCATGCAACATGATCCCGGGAATTCCAAAACTGTAAGATAAAATGTCTTGTCTTGTAGCAGTTGAATTTAACAATACCAAGTTACATACCGTAACCATCAACGGTCGCCCTTGGACTCGTGCTAAAGAAGTAGTACAAGGCGCACTGGAGTACAAAAAAGACACATCTGATACCATCCGCAACCACTGTAGTCGGGAAAATTACACTCACAAGTGGCAACTAAGCGGTTCCCCCGTTACGGGGGAACCTGTGAAATGGCCATCTGACTCTCAAAAATACGACCTCTACATCAATGAGGAGGGTATGTATGAGCTGGTGTTTGGAAGCCACCAACCCAAAGCGAGAAGGTTCAGGAAATATTGCTGCAACACAATTTTCCCAAAAATCCGTGAGCAACTACAGCTCAAGACCTTCGAAGAGCAGCGTCAAGCCCTGGCGTTGCTTGAAGATGACCTCGAAGAAAAAGATATAGCCCTGGCTCTGCTCACCGACGATTTGGAGGACAAAGATCGTCAAATTCTTACCCTAGAGGAAGATGTTGACGACCTCGAGGGAATGATAGCCGTACAAGAGCAAGAAATTGGAGTACTACATAAGCGAACCGTTCCTCACCTTGAAGACCCTAGAAAGGATAACGGAATGGTTATAATCCAAAAGAATAACAACGATGAATATCCGTATGTCGCTATATGTGGGCAACAAGGCTATGTAGCGCAAAAGATTCGCAACAAGTTAACAGATTACCCCAACGGTCAACTCGTCGTTCTTGCAGAAACTCCAAATGCCATTGTACATTACAACTGGCTCCGAGAGCGTGGATGCATCGAAATAAATCCCGAACGTCCAAGGCACTTTCGATTAGGTCGTAATTATACACATCAGAGATTGATGGAGCTTGCCGAGATCTAGGATTTTTTTTTGTAACCCGTCTTGATAGATTACAAAAACCACAAAAAAACCTGACGCTGCTTGACCGTCTCAAAATATTTCAATATATAATTAAGCGTTAAAGAAAAATGCAAAATTACGTACAGAGTCAGCAATTTACAAAGTGTTACGATGTGACGGTACCGGTTCTGCGATGCTGTATCAATGCAGGTTCCACTACCGATTATTGTTCACAGTGTTTGGAAAATTTTAGATTTAGAAATGGACCATACTACGAGGGGTTTGTATATCCAGATGATGATGAGCTTTTAGACAGAGTAGCCTCGGGAGAAAAACCATGGACGACAATTGCATGTGAGGAGGAGGATGAAGTGCTCGAATACGATATCGGGGATCGCAGGGGTTTGCATATTGTTTCCGCTGAGGTGAACAAGTGGGGCATGCTCTGCTACGAGAATATCAAGGATAAGGACATAAGGCTCTCGGATCTAGCAGATCTAAAGAAAATTGGCGACATGCTCAACATTCAAATCGATGACAGGGCATTGGTTGACATCAAAAATCTTGATAGCGAGCAAAATGTTATCAAGGGAATCGTCTATGGCTATCCATTTTATACCCTAGATCCTTATGATTATACCCACCTTCATCCGATTGACTGACTCTGAGGAGGATGACTAAGACTTTATGTTGGTAAGTATTAATGTGAGCCACAGGTTCACATTAACCACGCTTATACAATACCAACTGAGCAAGTCCCCCGCAGCGGGGGACTTGATGAAATGGTCATCTGGCTCGTGAAATTTACCATTCTTTTACATACTCCGGGGGTACTTCAACATCTTCCGGCACCAGCATCAACTCCTCTGCCACAAAGCTTCGATCAGGCCCACCTGCAAGATAGTACAACAAACGGTTGTTTGGTTGCTGCTCGATGCGGTCGAGTCTATATGTCTTTTTACTCCAAAAAGCGTCCGTTGCAAGTCTTTTAGCATCACCGTGCTCTTCTCCCGGTTGTAGCAGGTACAAGTAAAGACCGTCCTCAGGTAGAGGCTTTTCTTCAGGCCGCGGGTCTTTCGTAAGTGGGACTTCATCTAGCTTGATTGCCTTGTTGGGTTTCATACCGATCATGGCAGTCTTGGTATTGTCCATGCTTTTGACGATGGTGTACAGATGTTTCACCCATGTGGTACTAGTCTCATCAGTGACCAACTCTTGTGCATCCTGGGACTTGAACAGTCTCTCAGCGAGCACCTTGTTATAAGACTCGACAAAGGCTGTGAACGTATGATGATATTTGGTGGTTGCGCGCTTAATCTCGACGCCCTCTAACAGTTTTGTCACATCCGACTTGAACTTACTACCGTTGTCGCACTGGAAGATCTTCGGATAGCGTAAAGGTCCTGCTTTGTAAATGTCCTTGATCATATCAGCGACTTCGCTGGCTTTCTTCGTTCTCAATGGTCTAGCTACCTTGTAGCGCGAGGCTACATCGATCCCTGTGAGGATATATTTGTACACGTTACTGTAGACTTTGTCATGAGGTGCATTTCATTAGGTTTTTTAATGGTAAAATGCGGGTAATCAATCCTTTTAGGTCCTCAAATATGTTTAAGCCAGAGCAACTGGCGAGATAGCCAATGTATAATTTTCTTTTTAGGTAGTACACTCTGCTCAGCGAGCAATTTAACAGCCTTGCGACCAGTCCAGAGATTTTCAGGGGTATAGTAAATACTGCTTAATTTTTTCGCCTCTTCTGGAGTAATGATATGCTTTACTTTAGACATATTTATTACATATCGATTACCCCCATTTGTACGCTGCAAAACCAAGGAGGGCTAAGGATCCAACGATGAACGTGAGCTCACCATCCTGTTGTTGCTTGGAAGGTGTGTAAAAATCGGATAGTTTTGGAGCTTTTTCGATCGTTGCGATATAGTACTCACGCATGCCTTCATCGAGCTCCTTCAAGCTCTCTCCAGCTTGCTTTTTCAGCTCTCGTTGATGGTTATACCAATCAATCTTTGCCTGCCGATCTCTTACCCACTGTGTTTGAGCAGCTTGCAGTTGCTCAATTGCTTTATCATGCTGTTTCCGTTCCTCTTCGCCATGGCCTGACAGCTTACTGAACAAATAGTTACTCCCCGAGAATGCTAGAGCGTTAATCAACGCCCCTCCTGCCAGGTCGCCATTTATTTTCAGTATTCCACAGAGTGAAATCTACCATCTAAAATATTCAGTTGAGCATCTTGAAGTAGGAAAACGTAGCATTTAATATTCCCGGTTGTTCCGTCTGCCTTCTTTGTCATATGCAATGTTATACCGTCTGAAAATCTCTGTAATTGACTTCCGGAACCGTGGAGACTATGATCGGGTGATGCTCGGAAATCAACAAACAGCGCATAACTCTCAGTCATGAACTGCCCAATTGTCACCCCTGAATCGTGGCTACCGAATAAGTTTACGATCTGCTCGAGGTGATCTTTAGGGAGCATCGCGTGCGTGTAGAGCTCATTCGGCTCACCCTCAACAGTGATCGAGATTTTTTCGATCTTTGGGTTATAAAACACCTCGTTAGCGCCCGAGTAAGCCTTCGCTTTTCCAGGGTCTACAAAGAGCAGTAAAACGCCTTTCAAACTTTTTGCAGGCGTATCAATTTGCAAATTGTAGCTTGTGTCAGCCTTTTTCATCGTGACAACCTTGCTACGGAGAACCCTTTCATATGGTAGCGCCAAACGACTATACCGTGACATCATAGCGCTCGCGAGACCCTCGTTTACAACCTTGTCGAATTCTAGCGAAATATTAGTGATCTTGTAAGCACTGTCTGCGGGCTTAGCTGCCGTGCTTCCTGAAGACACCGTACCACCATCTTTGATAACGTCACCGTACGATGCAAAATGTATAACGAATTGCAGCCTATCGTGTAGCCCTGGCTGGTAGAACGGCAAGTCTCGTGTCAATTCAAAAATTTTTCCTAGAGGAATACAAAACGTGCTGCCATAGGCTGCGACGATCGCTTTTTCCTCGTCCGTGCCTGCATGATCAGTCGCTTTTACCTGTAGGGCGCGGATTGTACCGTCGTTGGGATTGATCCCCTCTAGGATCAAGTTGTTTTCCCGATGAAACTTGGGCAACCATAGGTCCTTGTAAGTAGCGAGCACCCTGTAGTCGCTAATATTTCGCACCTCGTTGCTATTCAAAGTGATACGAAGATTTTGCACCAAGGATTTACCTATATTGCTAACGATAGTGCGCTTCGTGTTTGTCCCAGTAAGTTCCAGATCGAAAAGTAGTTTGATACTACCTGGAAAAATTACATCGTTCTGCCCCATGTTGGGAATGTCAACATACAAGTCCTCGTTCTGATTAATCATACTAGGCACATGACTGACTTTTACACGCTGCTTCTTCCCTTTCATAGCCATCATTGTTTTAATCTCCGCGTAGGTGTCGAGCTTGGTTCCGAATATGTTACTCATGCTTTATTATTAGCTGATTTTCGTTTCAAATAAATGCCGATTAATCCAATATACGAAGAAGACGACTTTACGTCAGAGGAAAACATTCCAGACGAGGATTTCAGTAGGCTAACGCCAGATCAGGGTCAATCGCCTAGCGTCTCGGCACGAGACACCACGACAAGGCAGAGGAAAGAGCTACTAAAATCAAAGGTCGACAATCTTTACGAACATCTTGGTGAGAAGCTGGGGCAGCCAATTGCGAGATATTACAACGAGTTTGAGGCACGGGGAAACCAGCTTCTTTTCGATGGCATAGAGATCACGAAAAGGCATGGTGAATTGAGGAGCGTTGCCGAGATAAGGAGGAGCTTAGGGACAAGTCGCTTGCGAGCCATGGGGTTTACCGACTATACTACACCAAACAAAGGCGGTAATGCTATGGCTCAGAAACTCCTTAACGAGATTGTTCACGTTGAAGAGAAGGCCGATGATATCGAAATGATGCCGCTGCTCGAGAATGTCCTGGATGCAACGGAGAGTTTGATCGAAGAGACTCCCTTTGGCGCCAGCGAAGCCTTCACAGAGCGTGAAAGAAGAGGGCTCAATCTCAAGATTCAAACGCTAAGGGGTAACCTAAAGCACTTGAAAAACAAGATGATCTTCTACGACAGCGAGATCGCCAAAACAGAAGCCAAGGTGAAAAGGCTTGAGAGGAAGAAAGCTACACCTGGACTATCAGAGGAACAGCAAACTATCTGGAACGACGACATCGCAAAGGCTAGGGAAGATCTAGAACGACTCCAAGATCAAAAGGAAGCAGTACGAGAAGCACATGGTTTACTATCATCTGACACTCAGAGCCAACTGAAAGCAATTGAGGAAACGCTGATGAAAATCACAGAAGGCAATAAATCTCTAGCTGAAAAGCTTAGAACCTTGTTCAAGGAGCAAGAGATTACTATAGCAAGCATCGTCTCGGCTGTTGGTCTACTGATTTCCACCATCGTACTCGCAGTTACAGGTGGTGGAGGAGCGGGTGCTGCAGCGGCAGGAAGTGCCGCAGGAAAGGGCTTTTTGCAAAAACAGCTGGAAAGGCTTGGAAAATTTTTGAAATACCTGGCAGGTAAGGCAGGTGCGGCGCTACCTGGGATTATTGGCACGGTTGTCTCGTTCTTTTTCGGAGTGGCTGCAAAAGTTGTTGAATACGCAGCCAAACACCTCTACATGACAATCGCTGCCGCTGCTGCTGCTTTTGTTGTGGTATATAAGAGAGGCAAGCTATCGTAAATATTAGTACTCCTGCGGAGCATTAATATTTCTTCAACCAAGTGTACATTAGGATCGATAATACTCCCGCAGTAACCAAGGTGGCCTTGGTGTCCTCGTGAGGGTTTCCATCTCCTAGACCTGACTGAGGTATCTTTTCAGACCCCGGTTTTAGGGCACCCCTCGATATTTCTTGCCCAGGTCTGACTCGTTTTAAACCCCGAGGCTGTGTGGGTTTGTTGTTTAGGTCTAGCCTTATACCAATCATCGCACTCGCCGGCGCAATTAAGATGTTGTTGTTATACCCCACAATTTTACCAATACGCAGGTTCATATCGGATGGTAGCATGTACACGTGGTGCATCACGGCAAAATTCACTGGGGTCCTGGCATATTGAAGCACCTTTTGAAAGACGGTGATATCATGACCTACGTTTTCCTCACGTTGTACCATAGCTTCGAATTTCTGTAGTAGTATCTGTCTCGCTGTGAAATTGTCAGCATCCGAACCGATAAGGGATGCCTTGGCATCAGCTTGGGACCCTAGTAGTAAAATCACGTAAACACGAATACTCTCGCTAAGCTTCGTCAGACCTTCCGATGTCAGGCCTTGGCCCGTAGGCATGATAAACTTGGTCCAATCACCATCTACTTGCGGCCACCATCTACCATTTGTGAGCGAGGACATGAGAGCCTTAAACTTGTATTGGGCATTTGGGTCGGCACCATATTCACGACAAATCTGGGCATATCCAGATGTAGAGTAGGGGTTCTCATATTGAGAAAAGCCGTCATCGTATGGCATGGGTACCTTCATTCTCGCTAGAATACGCCGCATGTGGTAATAGATGTGGAATTTAAAGATACTGTTGATAAAGGGCACGGAGCCATTCAAGTGTTTGGCGGATATACCCAAAGCGGTGCTAGCGCAATGACAGGCGAAATTAACTTGTATATTCCAGTAGCCAAGGGCTTGACCGGTCCAATTTACACTTACGGGGTCGTTCAACAGGTTAGTGGGGACTTTTATGGGGTATTTTGTGAACATCGAGAAGGTCACGGGAATGTGCGATTCTGTAGAAACGTAGAGGTCTTGATGCTCTAGATTAATTACATCGAGAGGCCATTCGCCTCTATTGGACTTGTATTTTGCTTTGTGGTTATAGCTATAAATGTTCATGTTTCTTTAAAGAAACATGAGACAGCTGTATGTCACAGATATAGAGAAGCCTACGATTTTTGACGATTACCTAGGGCAGGACACGAGAATTGCCCTGAAATCAATAAGTATCAGGCCCGTATGGCTGAACCTTTACAGCGACAATGATTTTGTTATTCGTAGGACAGGGCCTGATTAGACAGAAACTAGAATTGAAATTATGAACGGTCTATACAGGATAGAGGATTTGGCAACCATCGTCAACAGTCAGGCAGGGGACAAGATCAAATTGTTTGTATTAAAAAATGGACTCTGCAGACTTAGGGTTAGTGACGGGTATACTGTGGTAATCCATCGAAAACTGCAGGAGCTTATGGGGCTACCCTACGACCCAGCAAAAAAGTATTTTACCAAAGGCGACTATGACAGCTACTACAAAACTGACGTGTACCAAAGATTAAGACTCGTTTGCCCTCAGCTGGATGAAAACGATTGCCTACTGGATGGGAAGAAATCAAAAATTCTTGCTTTGCTTCCCACCAAAGAGTTAAACGCATGGGGAGACATGCTTACATGGAGTTTTGACACTCCAATCTACCTTCCTTTGAAAGGCTCAACAGACAGACTGGAGTTCATGCTGACGAACGAGCATTATCATGAAAAAAATGTTTCGTTCGTCGGAATTACGATGCATTTACTCATAGAATAAATGATGGCTGATACAATGAAGCTTTACCCAACTTTGCCGCCAAGTGCGACTGAGCATGAGCCTGAAGAAAGTCAGGTATACAGACTCAAGAAGATCGAGGAGGTGGAACAGTACTTGTGTGGTGAGATCAAAGAGCGTGACAAACTGGCCAAAAAGTTCAAGATGCATGGTACGTGGGTTAGATTCACTGATCATGGATTGCTAGCTGTAAGTATTATAACTTCAGGTGTTGGAATTGGTAGTATGCTGTCCGGAATAGGTGTACCACTAGCTGTGGCGATGGGTGGTATCACGATCGCTGTAGGACTAGGGCAGGCAGGTTTACGGAATGCGGGGAAGAGGCTAGACGTTAAGTCAAAGAAGCATGAGGGCATCAGACTCTTAGCAGAGACTAAGTTGAACTCCGTTGTCGACCTCATCTCAAAGGCTGTGGAGAACGGTGTGATTAGTGATTATGAGTTCAACCTAATCATCCAGGAGAAGCAACGCTACATGTTGCTGAAGGAGCAGGTCCGACAACGAACGAGAAAGATCGTAGATTCCATCAATGATCGGGAGCGACAGCAGCTTGTCGCAAAGGGGCGTGAGGAGGCCAAAGAGGAGCTTATGAAAAAACTTCAATCTGCGCAGTATGTCAGCGATACTTAGAGTCTCCACCTGCTTACAGAGTCTAATATGTTAGTCAACATACTAGACAATTTCGATCACTTCTCCCGTATCTTGATCTATGAGCAAGTCGCCATCATGTACGACACGTCGCTGTTTTTTAGCGAGATCCCTCAAATATTGTTCAAGATTTTTCTCCCATGCAATTTTAGCACAAGGCTCGCAGTACGGTCCGTCCGTTTGTGTCGACGCATCCTTATACTTAACTTGGCGTATGGATTCGACAAGGTCTATTAGCTTCAACGTAGAGTACCCTTTGAGACCTAAGGCTTTAGCTTCTTGTCGCAGTTTGTCCATTTGTTTATGTGAACACAACCACCTTTACTCCTTTACTGTTTCACCATCAAACATTTATTTTTGGGTCTAACCTGCTTTGCCTCATGGACAAAAAAAAGTCTCACAAGGGCAGTGGCCACCATTGTAAGTGACGTAGTCTTGGTAGCAATACCAACAAAGCACCTTCTCTCCCACGCGCAGACGTCTTTGACATCTACCACATTTATCGTAGGTATCTAGAGTTCTTTGACAGTCATCGCAGATTTCTCGCATTTATTTTATTTAGTTTTTGCGCACCATTTCTTATAGACCGTCAATTCTCTCTAATTTATCGTTGATATACCTCTCGCACTCTTCTTCTTTCATACTGTTCAGCACAAGTGCGGTAGAGGTTAGAGCTAGGGCAGCTATCACAAGCGCGGTAGAGGTGTGTGCTAGGACAGCTCCCACACCTACAAAAAACGTTACAAGTATAAAAACTGTGTACCTATCTTCCGCTGTCTTATTGCTTGACATTTATTATACATACATTCAGACGTCAACTAGCAACGGTCGCAATTTCCCTATTCAAACAGATTTTATCGGCAACAATTTTCAGTGTGCCCATGGTTTATTTTTTTGTGACTGTCTCCAGTCACAAAAGATCCTCACTACTTTTTTTGTCTTGGTTGGTATACCAAAGCCATTTTGGATGCTCGTCTAGTCCATCATACGCTTCCACAAGGTCGTAATCATAGTAAAATTGACCAGGATTCTTCGTAGATTGTTTCTTTCCCAGTGATTTGATAAACATCTGACCTGTTCGACCTATCAAAGCCTCTCTCAGCACACTCGTTGCCCATGCTCGAAATCGTTCACCATCGCAATCGATCAATGTGATGACAGTTGCATCACCTTTTTTGGTCTTGATCTCTTCAACATACTCAATTTTGAATATGATTCCAGTGGGAACATCACGCCACTTCATAATGCTCTCGTGTTCTGATTTCAAGGCATCAAATTGTTCTACAGATAGGAAAGGCATCTCTTTATTATAGATTTTTTAAACCTCAACCAGGATTAAAATACTGGACTAGACTTCCATAATTTAGAGATCTTGCGCTTTTCTTCCTCATCTACACACCAATTCCAAAATCGATCCGGATGCCACGCCACTGGCAGTACCTCATTCCATATTTTTGCATAAAAATTGCGCTTGTGATGATGTCGCAGCAATTTATCATGAATGACATCAAAACCATGCAGCAATGGAACAACGTTGGTGTGACCATTTTTAGCTGCAAGTTTCATGGCCCAATCAAAGTCCGTCGCACCCCACTCTTTGCACAGCTTAACAATCTCGATGTGACCGTTGAGAGCTGCAATTTTTAGAGCCTAATTAAAGTGCGTCGCACCCCACTCTTTACACAGATTAACAATCTCAATGTGACCATTGAGAGCTGCAATTTCTAGAGCCGAATTAAAGTCTGTCGCACCCCACTCTTTACACAGCTTAACAATCTCGATGTGATCATTTTTAGCTGCAAGGCTCATAACCCAATCAAGGTCTGTCGCACCCCACTCTTTACACAGCTTAACAATCTCGATGTGACCATTTTCAGCTGTAATTTTCATGGCCCAATCAAAGTTTGTCGCACCCCACTCTTTACACAGCTTAACAATCTCGATGTGACCATTGAGAGCTGCAAGTTTCATGGCCCCATTAAAATTCGTCGCACCCCCCTCTTTGCACAGCTTAACAATCTCGATGTGACCATTTTCAGCTGCAAGTTTCATGGCCCCATTAAAATTCGTTGCACCCCACTCTTTACACAGCTTAACAATCTCGATGTGACCATTTTTAGCTGCATTATCTAGAGCCAAATCTACATTTTCAACGGTGGCTTTCAAGGCTTGACCGTAACCAGGCCTCTCCCTCGCCCTGTTACAATAATGCCTAACAGTGTCTCGCACGCTCTGTATTGACCTGCAAGAGCATCGCGAGTTGCTGCCACTGGTGCAGATACAGCGCTGTATAATTTACTAATTGCATTCTTGAACCAACTCATTTCTCTTTATTATAGGTACATTCAGACTTCAACTAACAACGGTCGCAATTTGAGTAGGGAATTTCCCTACTCAAACAGATTTGTTGATGTCAGCAGTTTTGTCGAGTGCCGTCATGATGTCACGTGACTTGTTTACTCATTTGAGGCATGATGAAATCTGTGACGTCACAGATTTTTTGGGGGGTCTAAAAGCAGCGTTTTTTAATAGGGTTTTGACCGTCGAAAACCTAAAACCTGGTTATACGGGTGTACTACTCTAGCTAATAGAATCCAGTATTAGATCGATTGAGATTTTATGAAACTAGTCGTTAGCCCGTAGAAAAATCCACGGGTTCGCCCGTCCTTTTTTATACCGCAATGCGTGCGTCTCTCGCACGGACGGACGGACGGACGGACTCAAGCAATCAGAAAACGGCTATCGGCTAATTTGAATTATCGTGTATTTTACAGACCTAACACAAATACATAGTCTATACAAAGTCCTGATAATAATGGTTAGCTGGCATGCTTTTTCTCTTAAAGCTTACCTCCCACTTTAAAAAAAGTATTCGAAAATCAACTCAAAATATTGTACTAATTACGAAAAAAAATTTCTTCTGTACTTATTTTGATTTGTTCGCAAGATATTCGTTGTTGAAGTTGTAAAATATTAGCTGGAGAAGAAGCTTCGTGCCAGTCGCCATCTTGTGTCCCGATTGTATATAAATTCCTTCGCGGGAGGGCTTGTGACGCCAACTCCCGGATGATAATTTTGCTGACTCTGCCGTTGGCCCAGGTTTTTATATATACAAAGCGGTTTTATATATGACAAAGCGGTTGTTGTTTTTTCAATATTTGTAACGGGTACTGAAGATGAGTTTGTAACAGGTATATATACACTGAAGATAAGTAAACACTTGTTTTTTACTTCCCTTTTTAAAACTGAGTTCCCGTGAAAAAGTTGTGGGCTTTCTTAGTTTTGAAGTTTCGGCCAGTAAAAAGTCTACAAAACCTGACAGTGAATCAGACTCTAGCTGGGAAAGCTGATATGAGGATGAGAATGGAAGTTGAAGCAATAGCTTAGTAGTGAACCGTGACCTTTTTAGCTATTCCGATGCTCTCAGAACGGGATTGGCTCTTTCCGACTTGTGTAGAGACTTCAATGCCCACAGGAGACGGGTCTCGGCGCCGGAAAGTATATTTTAAAGTAAAAAAGAAGCTATTTAGGGCTATCAGAGCAAACCATTAAATTTTATTTTACTCTTTCGAAAAATGTCGCGCTGTGTCCCTAAGAGTTTGTGTTGGTTAGAGGAGTTAGACACGGAAAGCGTTTTTAATTTAGAAGATTTGCAGAAAACTTCATTTTATGACTAGACTACTGGCAGCGTTAATAATCACGACCATGCGGAAGTAAACATATAGAAAGAACGCTTATTATAATAGCAATTCAAGCAACCTCGATCCCAGGGCCTATAGCGTCCTTTGATATGAGAATGAAACGCGACATGAAAAAAAAAATTAAAATAGATTAATAAAAGAAAGGAAAAAAGAAAAAAAAAGAAAGAAGAATCAACGAAGCGCGCAGAACAAAATAAAATCCCGTAAATCCCCTGCCTAGTGTACCACAATATAATAGGAAAGTCTTAGACGCAACTTAGAAGAGCGAGCACCTATACCAGAATTTTCATATGACCTAATGCAAAGACAAGTAGACAGATATTTAGAATTGCCAAAGCCTTTTTTGCCAACGTTGATCAAAACATTCTAGTGATTAAAACTCGACTTTGAAAGGGTATCGACTCTGTAAATGAGTACACACAGCTCGTTTTTTCTTGCCTGTTGGAAGACTGGCAAAGGAATGCTTTTCAGCGCTACTTCTATTATTCTTATTACAAAAGCCATAGCACAAAAACAAATTTTATAATTATTAACAAAATTAATCTAGTTGCAATAATTTACTCTTCTTCTTTTTCTCTGAGTTATCGTTTTTACAGCAACATGTTCAGGGGGCCTTTTTTGCCATCCGGGAGATGACGTTAAACTGGGTTTAATCCGAAAAAAAAATTATCAAAAAATGGCGGGTTTTGAGAAGGAAGCATGCTGTAAACACAAGAAAATGTGGCTTTATAGTAGCTTTATTATTTCAAATTTTACTTAATAAATGTTAAATTACAAATTCTCAACATAATATAAACAGAATAAGAACTTTTTTTGAAGTGGGAGGTAAGCTCTAATATTTGAAGTTGGAAAGCTTGTACCTTTTCTTTGAAGGCACACTATATTAATTTGAACGTTTATAATGCGCAAAAACGTGTTATATTTATCGCTTCATTAACAAGATTTAGTACCAATTATCAGCTTAAATTGGCATGTTGTGGTATCCTTTTCATGCAGCAGAAGAAAGGTGAGTTGCGAAGGTATTTTATTTTTTTGGTTTGATGTAGCTAGCTAACTAAACTACTTTTTGGTGCCTGAAGCCACCATAAAAAATTTTTTTTGCTGTCATCTTTCAATCGAATCATTAGCTAGCTAGCTACCTCTCTAGTCTAGCACACAGTCAGATAGATAGATGTGCATATTTTACATGGCTAGCCTCACAAATATTGAGCGATATACCCTGTCTATTATTTCCAGGAGGGGACATGGCTTTGAAGCTACGCAAAGTCAATTAGGGTCAGGGCTCTGCCAGACAACTCCCTGCAACATCCAACGGCCCACACAGTGCGCCATCTTCCCAATTTCCCTCACATGGCTTGGGTTAACCCAGGGCTATAGTAATATTCAATTGCCCATATTGAATCGCCACCAAGTCAGAAGAGGAAAACTCAATCCACAAGTATTAACAAAACTCTTATTTTTAAATTTTATTATGCTATCTATATTATAATACCCGTATGCATCTATTTGTCTCGCAAAATAGTACCGCAAGTAGCGAGACGCACGCTATGCGATATAAAGAGAACGGGCGAACTAGTTTTTAAATATATCCTAAAACTCCAGTTACTTTTTTTGTTGTTGCATCGTGGAATTAAATTTAAGTCGCCAATCCAAAACTAACATGGGAAAATACCCCTCTTTATTTGCTCATTTGTTGTTAAAAACTTTTGTACTGTTTCTACTAGCGTCTTTTTACTGATATATGTTCTAAATCTGAACTATTTTATCAAACAGTGTCTTCACCCTAGAAGTTTTACTTTGTGTACCTACTTTCGCATGTTGTTAAATTCTTCAACACTCAAACCTCGCAATAAATATTTCAATGACCAAGTGGACTTTTGTTCAATAGTGGTGGTGACCGTTAATGTAATTATTGTTTTTGGAAGATTAAGTTTAGACATAAAAATATTCAAAAAGAGAAAAAAATTTAGGGTTTCATCATTTTCTTTACACATCTAACCCTATGTTTTTGCATTATGTTTCATGAGCTTACAATAATGTGGCATAGCTAAGTTATGATATGTAAAAACTACTCTTGAATGACCCTTTAAGGATGTAAAACCACATAATAGACCTTAACTAAATTTCCTGTTTTTTGTAACTTTTGTGTTTAGTATGGTAGATTACTATGCATGTTAGTTTTTCAGTCTCAGGAAATCTTTTTGTGGTGCATTATTATTACTGTCAAATGCTGAATTTCTTGAATTTTTTTATATTGTGGCAGGGGTTCTTTTTTGGAACAAAATAAATAAATAACCTTGGGAAGAGTTCATTTATTATTTTTTGCAATAAAATAAGCATACTAGACTTATTAATAAATTTATAAGAAGAATGACCATCCATACTACTCAGTAAATAAACTAATGGACAAATTTTCCTCCCCTAAAGGAATTATGAAAACGAAAGAAAATTGTCAGAGGAACATTGGATTGTAAACCTTAAAATAAATTTTAAATAAAAACAAAATTTCTTAATTTGCAGAACATGTTTCATTGTAATACATCAATCATTTTCAACTGAATAAAATATACAATTTTTCATGGATGATATATAGCGAGGTTTCCACTATCGCAGATTGCTGGAAACTAAGTTTCTTTTCAGATTCTGTACGGCAATGCTTTGCAGGTGTGACTGCTCATGCGCAGTGAGTTAGTATTTCAGGCGATTCTCGCAAGGGTTCTTCCTCGATCGTCAGTTGGCCTTGGCGTCGCAAACATGGCGGACGAAGAAATCCAAAAGATTGTCGTAGCAACACTTGCCAAGCATCAGGAATCTCTCTCTTAAAAAAGAGTTGTTATTTTGGCTGGTAAATTTAGAAAAATCAAACGGATTTAGAATCAGGGTTAACCCGATAACGACTTAAAGTAGTTTACAGTGACGCTAGTAGCGGCGGGTATGGCGGTTACATAGTAGAAAGGCTAGATAAAACAATAGCAAGGGGCGACTTCACTTCCTCGGAAAAACAAAAAAGTTCTACATACCGAGAATTGCTAGCTGTTAAACTTATTCTCGAGGCATTGGAAAGCAAACTTGCGAACGAAAACGTTCAATGGTTTTCGGACAATGTCAACGTCGCTCGAATAATCGAAGTTGGTAGCACTAGGGAACATTTGCAACTTTTGGCTATTGATATCTTTGGAACTTGCCTTCGTTCCAATATAAAATTATTCGCCTTGTGGATCCCTCGCGAACAAAACTCTACAGCCGATTTTCTTTCCAAAATTAAGGATACAGATAATTGGAGCATAGACACAGAGTCATTTCTTTTCATACAAAAAGAGTTCGGAGAATTTACAATAGATCGATTTGCCGACAACCTAAACAAAAAGTGCGATAGGTTCAATTAACAATATTTTTGTTCGGGCTCAGAAAACGTTAATGCATTTTCTTGCAATTGGTCAGGAGAATTTAATTGGTTTTGTCCACCTATTAGTATGGTTGGTGATACTTTAAAACACGCGAAATTGTGCAGAGCTGATGGCGTATTATTAGTCCCTTTGTGGACATCGTCTTATTTTTGGCCATTATTATCTTCCGACGAGGAATTCTTTGATTCGTTTGTAAAGTCGTTTATACTGCTGGACCCATTTTACATTAATAACACAGGTTATAAATCTGTTTTTAACGGTTTTGCTAATTTTTATGCAATAGCAATGTTATTTCGATTCCCATAGGATATCGTGAACAAACTTAATTATAGCGATCAATTGACTGTTTTCAAAACAACGCCACACAGGGCTTCATGAGTAAAACTTAAATTGTTTGGATACCTCGCCGCACAGGGCTTGAGTAAAACTTGATGAAAGAATTATTTCGATATCTCGCCGCACAGGGCTTGAGGAGAAAAATGTAAGAATTGTTTCTTATCTCGCCGCACAGGGCTTGAGCAGTGAAATATTGATGATATCTCGCCGCACAGGGCTTGAGAAGTGAAATTTATATGATATATAGCAGAACAAGGCTCGGGGAATAATTTGTTCACGATATCCCACTACCTGCGACTTGACGACTACACACGAAAAACTTGATTTATTTATTATTTTTTATTTTTTGTCAATAATTTCACGATACCTCAAATTATATAGCTGGAAGACTTGTAATAGGTGCTTTGCGTGCTCAGTAAAGTTTGCGCGCTTATAGTATACTGGAAACTTATTTCTATAACTTCTAAGATGTAATGTAGAATTCAACTTATGTTGATTACGCAAACTTTGTATTAATTAATCAACTAGTTGTTCTTTTTTGACAGATCACCTTAACATTGGCATCTGGGAGAAACTAGATTCTATTAGGGACGAGTCTTTACGACAAAAAGCTGCTAACCTACCAGCTCTTTTCAACACAGCCTTTGCTCCAGAGACAATCAGTAAATATCGTAGGGCATGGCATAGGTGAGTGAAATGGACCAGTAACTATCTTGAAGTGTTACACTGTCCGGCTGAACCGTTCTTCATTTGCATTGTTCTAAACGATTTAGTCGTAGAAAAGAGTTCTGTCAGTACAGTCATTTCGGCTTTTTGTGGAATTCTATGGGGACACTTAAATACAGGTTTTGAATCGCCTACAGACAGCCCAATTGTAAAGTTAGCTTTCGAAGGAGCTAAACGGCTACTTTTAAAAAAGTAGTACAAATCGTGAAGAACCATTTACTGCGGAAATGATTAAGACATTGGTGGCTAAGTATGAAAAGTCCGAAAATTTGATGCATCTAAGATTCATAATTTTATGTATTTTTGGCTTCGCGGGCTTCTTTCGTATAAGTGAACTCCTGAACATTAGACTGAAACACTTAAAATTAGAAAAGGATTCTGCCCAAATTTTCATTGAAAAGTCAAAAACAGATCAGTTGAGAGATGGCAACACTGTCTATTTTGCAAAAACTGACAGCACTGCTTGTCCATTATATTGGCTACACAAGTACTTAAAAGTGTCAAAAATTTCAGATCCGGAGTCTTTTTTGATCTGCAGGTTAGCAAAGACCAAACATGGTCATAACGCGATGGGGAATAAAGCAATTTCATACAGTGCTGCTCGAAAAACATTCGTCAAACACCTAAACGAATCATTTCATGATAGTGGCCAATACGGATTGCACTCCTTAAGATCAGGGGGAGCTTCCGCAGCTGCTAACAATGGAGTTACCGAGCGATTGATAGGGTGGCACGGTCGCTGGTCTCCTAGCAGCACTGTCAAAGACAGATACATAAAAGATAGCAAAAAGAAACGTTTGGACATTTCCCTGAATTTAGGTATATAACAGCCTACAGACTTGAGCTCTTTTACCCCTCAGTGTATTGTATATGTGCTTTGCCAAGCCAACGAGGCGAGAATACCAATATCACCATATTGAGTTGTTATTTATTCTTAATCATACATTGCTGGGAAGAATTGAAAAGAAGCGAGGTTTCCACTATCGCAGATTGCTAGAAACTAAGTTTCTTTTCAGATTCTGTACGGCAATGCTTTGCAGGTGTGACTGCTCATGCGCAGTAAGTTAGTAATTCAGGCGATTCTCGCAAGGGTTCTTCCTATCGTCAGTTGGCCTTGACGTCGCAAACTTTTGCTAACAGTGTTTAATGTTCTTCATATCTTTTATTTTTTTATGTACCACTAAACTTCGAGTTTATGACGAAAATCGTGGAAAACAGACGACGAAGATATATATTGTAAGATGCACGGCATAACAAATGGTCATCTTCACGGTCTTTCTTCTCTAGAAAAAAGGCTATAAAGCTCCCACGTTTGGATCCATGGGCTAGAGAAGTTTTTTCATCCAGTTGCTGATCATCATGCCGTTCATCATAGTTGTGTGTATTGTATATGTGTTTTGCCAAGCCAACGAGGCGAGAATTCAGTGTATTGTATATGTGCTTTGCCAAGCCAACGAGGCAGTGTATTGTATATGTGCCTTGCCAAGCCAACGAGCCGAGAATGTGTATTGTATATGTGCTTTGCCAAGCCAACGAGGCGAGAATACGTGTATTGTATATGTGCTTTGCCAAGCCAATGAGGCGAGAGTGTATTGTATATGTGCTTTGCCAAGCCAACAAAGCGAGAATAATTGTATATGTGCTTTGCCAAGCCAACGAAGCGAGAATAATTGTATATGTGCTTTGCCAAGCCAACGAGGCGAGAATACCAATATCACCATATTGAGTTGTTATTTATTCTTAATCACCCATTGCTGGGAAGAAGTGAAAAGAATATAAAAATCAGCAATCAAATAAAAGGCTTTATTAACAAGACAATAAAAGAGGTATAAAATGCTATACACATGCGTAAAATAAAAGTGTATAAAGGTGTTAAAATCTGTTACAATAGAATTCTTATGTGATGATATGTTACGATACAAAGAAAGCAATAAAATGAAGAGAATAGTAATAAAATAATAATAACTAAAAAAGATAGAGTACAACTTAGGTGCCAGACCTACTTATTAAGAAGTTGAAAATGATTGATGTATTCCAATCGAAACATGTTCTGCAAATTAAAAAAATTGTTTCTACTTTAAAATTTATTGTTGGTTTTGTGCTCATAAGATCGTTTGGAAGTATAATAAACCTTAAAATACTTTTCAGCCAAAACCAGTGGATCTATTAATTTTAGTTATAGTTAAAAGTTCTTGTAATATCAGCTTGCTGTTTCTTATGATCATGTTAGGTCATCTAGATACACCTCGGAAGGCTGGAAGTTTAATTTATAAACAAGAATGTAATCTCACTACGTGCGAGACGAGATTAAACAAACAAGTTAAACACTACATGATGTTGTCATTATTATTTTGTAAATTTTTAGATTTAAGAGATTGGATTCAAAATCACCTTTTTTATTTACAAAAAATGGAAGTTAATTTTAAATGTTTTGTATTGTTAGATTGCTTATAGAAATGTTCAAAACCACGCAATTAAAATTTCCAGAAGATAAATTTTGTTTTATTATTTTCTGCACCCGTTTTTGTCTGATTTGTTCTTGCGTTGTTTTAAAGGAAAATTAAGCCTCAAACTTAAATAGCATTATTTCGGTTAACATTATGTTCGTTTCCCAAATTCTGGTCAAAATTTTGAAAAATAAATATTATTTGGATTGATTTTAATATAAAAGTTACCCCTTCTATGAGCGAACGGTAAGCGCCATTTAAAATTTCTGAGGCCACGGCTGATTCTGGGGAATGTTATATCGTGACGTATATTACGCTGAAGAAGCATAAGCTTGCGCTAAGCGAAAGCAGCGAGATATGGAAAATTCAAGCTCCTGCTCTGACTCTCCTATTTCAGAAGTAGAATATTCAAGTGACTCAAGCGAAACGTCAGTAACAGGATGTTACATGAATGAGCCTGAATACTCCAAAGCAGAACTTGAAAAAGTGACTTATAAATCTAGTGATAGCGAAGAAGAAGACGAATTGAATTCAAGCAGACTTGAAAATTTGCATTGGTGTACTTGTACATGTTGCGTTATTTATAATTGCTTCACTCTTGTGGAATGCAAGTGTTGCCAAGAATTTTTCAATTTATTGAACGACAAGTTGAATGATAACAAGTGCATCACGATGCACAAGGATTTTGAAATTTTATGTTTGAACCGCACAGTGTTAGAGACAGCCAGCATACGACATCGACGATATCAGAAAAAATATAACGAACTCTCCACATATACTAATAAGTAAGTCTTTCTTCAAAAAATATGTTTCTCGTAAATATTTTCACAGACCATATTTCTCATTGTCACACACAAATAAAACGTTCTTCTTATCTTCTCACTTTTCGCTTTATAATCTTACAGGTCCATGCGCTATGAAAATACACACCATCGTAGATTATTTAATTAAATTAAAAATAATGTCATTCCTTGAATATCTAATAAAAAAGGAGGAGAGCCCATGTGCCTCAAATGACAAATTTGTTTCAAAGAAGTTTTGATGAATAAATAATTTCTTTCGAATATTTTATCCTGGTTTACACTATAACGTAAACTTTGATTCCGTTGTAGGGAAATGAGGTACACCAGTTACCGACAGTACACGGCCTGGGTACATTATTATGAAAGGCTTGGAAAAGGATGTCGCGTGGTGATTCCAGCTTGTGTTGTGCGGAAAATAAGGGAAGAATTTCCTGATTCAGATAGAAAATATACTGGATTCAAAGAATTTGTTGACATATAACGGGACTTAACATTTTTAAACAAACAATAACAACAACAAAAAAGCGAAATAAAGTACAACGGACCAGAGTTATTTTTTGAATCGTTTTGCATAATTCCGTTTCTCTAAAATTTTCGAAGTGTCAGGTCTGGCCGTGTGGGCAATGTTACGTGGTCAACTAAGCTTGTTTACAACTTCTTTACCAGAGATCTTTACCTTTACCCCACTTTCCTTTCTTTCAATTATGTCATTCATTATCGCATCAACAAAACTGAAAGACTTGGGTTCTTTCACAGGTTTCGCGACCCACTCTTTATTCAATTTGCTTGAGACAAACTTCCACTTTTTTTCACCGACCTTCTGACTCCCTTTACGCGCGCATTTTACAACAGCCTGCTTTCGACCAACGTTATTGTTATGGTTCAAGATAGCCAACTTCACTCGGGCGTTCATCACATTCAACTCGAAATGTTGCCGTTTTGGTGCGTACGCTGTTATCAGTGAGTGAAAAACTTCCACGCCCCCTGTGTGGTATGGTTCGCAAAGAAGTTCCATATCCTTCAAGTTTTTTTTATCAAGGACGATTTCTTCCAATGCATTATACGCTGGCGAATGTTTCTCAATCCACTTCTTCTTTCGTGCCTCAGCACTAGAATAGGCTTCGTGTCGGCACCTGGGATACTTGGGATATTGCTTCGCGAAATTATGTTTATTCATAACATGTTGAAGTATCGACTTCCACATTTGCACCAACAGCTCTGGGTCACCTTGGCAGTTTTCGGCACACCAGAAAAGATTATTTCCTATTGGTTTGATCCAATCCTGTAATATTCGCCTATCTTTTCGTTTTACTAATGGTCTAAGTTTGGCTTTGATGTTCTTAGCAAAATGCCATGGATCATACCGATGCATGATATCTAACCTGTTTTCCATTATCCATTTAGCGATTTGCCTGTTTCGGTCTGTGCCAACTCTTCCTACAGGATAGTTATCGGAACTTAACTGCTCAAGGCAATTTTTGAAGCCTTGTAACTCCAAGGGCGCCGAACCTTTACCGGTTGTTGTTTGGATTGTGGTTGTCGCAACAATTTTGTTAGACGCTGACGATTGTAAACTATATGTGCAATACTTAGCAGATTTACCAGGTGAGTCAAATCTGCCATCGGCAAGACATGCTTCATTCTCTCCCCGACTATCCTCTCTTGCACTGGCAATATTTTTCACGAAATGGTCGTTTACAGTTGGGATTATCAGTGATCGTGAACATCATAGTATGTTCGTTGATTGACAAAATTTAAACCAGAAAAATTCGCAACTTTCTTCACCCTTTCATATGTGTTTCCTAAAATGGTAATATATGATTTTAGGTGATCCAGACTGCAGCGTGCTGAATGAGCAGCGAAAATAACAAAAAGTCAACATGTCCGAGAGATGAGTTTGCTTTCAACCCGTTTGAAAACATGGCATAGCCTGCTGTAAATTTGCATATCATCATGCAGCATGCAAAAGAAGATTTTTTTTACCTGAACAAAATATTGCAGAGGATAGCAACAAATTAAATGCTGGCATTTTTCCAAGCATGGGTTGACTTTTCCAGTCAAAAACCACATGCTCATTGATGCAATACCCTTTGTATAGTACACACGTTCCCTGCTCACGCTTTTCGATACTGGTTGCGGTTCCATCACATGAACGACAGGGCAGTAAGTTAAATATTTCATCTAGCATGCTTTCGGAAACAACAAATTTCTTTTCTTTTAAAATGCTTCGTTCGGTTTCATGAGCATCACTAATATTGATTGACTCTTCTGCACTTTCAGCGATGTAATCAGAGTCTTTTTCATCGTCAGTTGGTAAGAATTGTAATGACGAGTTTATAGGAGAGAGTGAGACGTCCTCACAAACGTGCTTTCTTTTAGAAGGAGTGGAGCAAACAGTTTTTTCTTTGGAATATGCGTGATCGTTTACCACAGCAACGTAATTAGCAGAAATGGAATAATACTCGGGAGCTTGCATTTCAAAGTCACATGATTCTAACCGATCAGTTTGACAGCTTCTGTTTAAGTCGCTTAGTGATATTTCACATTGAACTCCAACGTTCTTGTGGGTTGGTTCAATAATCTTGAAAGATAAAATAACTAAGTTTTACCGAAAAAAAAGTTGCAACAAATCAAAATCAGTTACAGCGTGACTTACATCCTTCACATTTATGATCATGATGGTTTCTTCTTCAACCAAAGTTGGATTTGTTTGAACATTCACAGTTTCGTTTTGAGAAACTTCGTTTTCCGTTAGCAGATGGCCGATAAGCTGTAAAACACAAAATTAAATACAACTCAGTGTAAACAAGACCTAAACAATATCATTTGAAAACACTCCAGAGGTAGTCTAGATAAAAAATAGAAAGAAAACTGATGTAATTATATGTTAGAAAAAAGTGACCAACTTCAGAACGTGCTAATTCTTCACTTCGTCTAACAGATAATTTTCGTTGCTGTAAATGTTTTGTGCCGTCCATGTTTATTTCATCGTATGTTTTGTGCGAAAATTTTGTTGGCACTGCCCCTGGTACTAACTCTTTCTTTTTTCTTTTCGTAAAATATTCCGGCAATGTTATTTCTTTTTTTAAACAATCTGGGTGAAAATGATCTTCGCATAACACAGCGTCTTTACCAAATTTCAACGTATTGATGTTCACATCGGCACGACCCATGTTGTTTATCCATCTCAAACAACGCAACTTTTCTTCGTTACTGTTCGGTCGAGGAATCATAAAAAAAGACTTCTTCACCTCTCCTTTCCCAGTACTATTTCTACAGCCATAAGCTTTACAAGTAGGCATCGTTTTTGGAAGAAAGATAACATCAACAAATACGCTGTTACGTTTGTTCACATTGTGTAAACAACTTTAAAAAAGATGAAAAGCGTAAAATACGTCATAGATCTCCATCGCAGATTTTTTAATATTTAAACATGGCGATTACTGTTGTCAACTTTTATGCTAGAAAAGGGATGTAAATTGAAAGAATTTCAATTTTTTTATATACCATCAAAATAAGTAGGGTTTGTAAAAGATATTTCCGAAGAAAAAAAATTTGGGCTTAATTCCCCTTTAATGCCTACACAACTTCCGAATTAAGTCCTACTTTGTTCTCACTTATGAAACTTTACCGTAGTTTAAAACAAGTGCAAGAAAATTCAGATTCTGGCTTGTTCTTATTTTCTAACAAAATTCTGACTCAGGTTGTTAGTTGTAAAAACAGTTTTGTTCCTATTCATCGAAAAATATTTGGGTTCTGTCCTTATACAGTTGTTCTTACAAAAAGTCCTGTCCTGCGTAGTCCTGTCACATTTCCTAGAAATAGGTATGGATGATTTGAAAGTTATTTTTACGTTTTTTCCTTGGTTTGATGTAGCTAGCTTACTCAATTACTTTGTGGTGCCTTGGAAAATGCTGTCATCCTTCAATGGAATCAATACCTAGCTAGCTACCTCTAGCTACAGTCAGAAGAAGAAAATTCAATCCATAAAGTATTAACAAAACTCTTTCTTTTTAAATTTTTTTATACAATTTTTAAATATTTCCTAAATCTCAAGTTGCTTCTTTTTTTGTTGTATCGTGGAAATAAATTTAAGCCACCAATCCAAAACTAAGGGGGGAAAATATACACGAGCGTGCCGATAAGCCACCAATGGTTCAATAAACTATAAAAATTAAAATTAACTTACCATGTGTGGTAGCGAAGTTCTTAAAAGAACTGTTTTTGATGGTTTTTGATAACATTTACTTTAAAAATAACTTATATATAAACTTTATTAACTCAAGCGCCTTCTTGCAACTGTCGTCCGCATGATGGTATGTTACAAGAAATTGCATTTCGGGAATGCTCCGGGCGATGTTGGTGGACAACCGCCAATTTTATTCGCAAAGTCGCCCGAACTCGTCCTTGTATACCTCTTCATTCTTTAAGGTATTTGCTCATTTGTGGTTAAAAACTTTTGTACTGTTGCTACTAGCGTTTCTTTACTGATATATGTTCTAAATCTGAACTATTTTATCAAACGGTGCCTTTACCTGGAAGTTCTACTTTGTTTACCTACTTTCGAATGTTGTTAAATTCTTCAACACTTGAACCTTGCAATAATTTTTTCAAGAAGTGAACTATGTACGACGTGTGAAGTCACGAATGACCAAGTGGACTTATGTTCGATAATGGTGGCAACCGTTAATGTAATTATTGTTTTTGGGAGATTAAGTTTGGACATATATAAAAATATTTAAAAAAGATAAAAAAAATATTCAGGGCTTCCTCATTTTCTTTACAACCCTATGTTTTTGCATTGTGTTTCATGAGCTTACAATAATGTGGTATAGCTAAGTTATGATACGTAAAAACTACTCTTGAATGACCCTTTAAGGATGTGAAACCACATAATAGACCTTACTCAAATTTCGTTTTTTTCGTAACTTTTGTGTTCCGTATGGTAGATTAGTGTGCGTGTCAACTGGCCAAAAAAGCCATAAGTGTGAGGGCAAGCTTGGGCAAATTTTTAAATGCAATTTGTACTTTCCAAATGAAAAACAGTGCTTTCAATTCTGTTGTATTGGCTACAAAAAGTAGTGATCTATATTTTATGTGGTTAGCCTCATTAATTCCAATAAATTTACCCTGTCAATTTTTTTCAGGAGGTACAACATAGACGGTTCTAGAGTGTTAAAAAGCTTCCATTTGAGCTACAGAAACCTTTTAAATTTCTGTTCAATAAGCAACAACTGTTACGTGGGATTGAACCCATATAGGAAGTGAACGCTATACCGACTGAACTACCAATCCCAAAAGAAGACAACCCTCAAAATGACTTTATTAATTATATCAAGCATATTGTATCTAGTAAACACTTTTTGAGCACTCTGTCCCAAAAAATGATATATATTTGTAGCTTAGAAATTTAGCTCTAAATGTCGTCCCTCAAAGGCACTGGATTTTAATGTATTTAGAGACTTTGCTATATATATAATATAATATATTATATAAAAATGTTTTCTGTTTCTTTTTAGATTGTGTACAATTAGAGCGAGGAGGGATGTTATCTTTCAATACGTAAGATAAAAAGAAGAAAGCGAAACCTCACACCGCGTTGTTATTGTTTTTCTGTCAAAATTTTGAAGCTGTTTTATAAATCTTGATAAAGTTAATAAATTGTTTCTGTAGATTGTTTGTTTTTGTTTATTGTTTCCCGTGAGTTTTCGAAACTTATTGCAGCAGATACCGTGGCTTCAAGAAATCGGTTTTCATAACTAGTGCCGTTATTTTTACGTGAAAAAAAAGCAACCCACAAGCTGCTTCGTTCGCCTTCTCATCTCCGAAATCGTTTAGGCGAAAGTCTCTATTATTATCGCCTTCTCATCTCCGAAATCGTTTAGGCGAAAGTCTCTATTATTATCTGCGTTCCAAGTATTATTTTCCGGTTGAAAGAGTGTACCTTACGACGCGCATCCCCCTAATTCGTGGCAATTTGGCACACAACGGATTGCACAACTCGATGCATTGCAATTCTTTTAGAATAAAGGTTTTAACTTTATAAAAGTATAACTTCGCATGGATTTTTGGCGCTAAAAGCTTCATCAATGTTGGATTTACGTCGGCCAACACTGACAATATTGTGATTATTATCAATATATAATTTTATAATTCTGTGGAAAGAGGTTTTACGAAATTTCTCATGTATCGTTTTTGTTTAGTTTCGCGCGATCTAAATTTCTCGTACCTTCTGAAAAGAAATATTCCGCATATATATATATTGTATTTTTGCCAAAAATCACTACTTTTGCGCAACAAGTTGTTGTTGATCCACGGTGAGTTTATTTTACAACCTTGTCCCCAGGGTTTTCTACGTCTATGATATTCAGTTTTGGTGTATTCCCAGATGTCAGCTGCAGTAAGATGTTAGCACCTCGCCGTATTATATCAAAAAGAAGCAAAAAACACTAGGGACAACGAATGGCTAGTTTCAATTTTGCTTGCAACTTGCGTAATGCTTCGCAACCTTTTTTTTAATTTCTAGTTTTAATTTCTAGTTTAAAATTGAAGCTAACATCATGTAAATAATGTTATACTCAAACTAATAAATGTAACATAAACCCAGAAACAATTGATTTCAAAGGTAAAGGCGGATAAAAGATCCGGCTCGTTGGACCAAAATGAGGGAACCAACAGCTCAGAATTAAAGGATTGTAACGAAAGAGGTTCTTCTAAATTATGACATAAATATATATAATCAAATAAAATCAAAGTATATGTTTACGGCGTTCGTATTTCCGACAATAGTTAGACCTACAAAATATTAATGCTGCTAGTTCCCGATGGATATAAAACGTTGACCGCAAGATTAGGGTTGTTATTTTCAAATTTTATTATTTTTTAATGTCGAGTGGGAATTCTAACCCGTTCCAGTTATATATATATTTATTAGCAAGGTGTCGTAATTTAGTGACTCGCTCTGGATTGGTATCGATTTTTCATGATGTAATGCTGCGATGACAGCCCACTTAAAACATTCTTCGTCATTGTTTTTTGGGTTGATGATGGCCTTTTTTGTTTTTATCCAAGATGGTAATTTGATATAGGAGGAACCTCGTGTAAGCTGCAGTTTGTGAAAATCTATATCCAGGTGCATTATTCGATCGATTGTAAACCCACTCTGCGGTAGAGTGTGAACTCAAAAAGATTATAAGAAGGACATTTCAGTAACTATTTAACTGCAAATAACTGAAAAAAGATATAAAAACAGATAAAAAAACTCACACTATTTCTAGGTCCTTGAGTTTAAGGTATCAGTAAATCTGCTATCAGTAACTCACATAACTAATCAGTAACTAACTCTTGACTTTCAAGATGGCGTCGATGCGTACGGACATACTCTTGTTAGTGGCAATACTTTTTGTGGTTTTATATTTGAAAAACTGGATTACTGGATTACAAACGATTACAAACGAAATCGAGCACACTTTTACAAGAGACACTTTGAGAAAATGCTTTTCATTTCTACGTAGGAGAAATGAGAAGAAACCTATTTGTTTAATCAAGGAACTTTTCATTTGTTTACTTTTGATAAACTGTGGAGATATTGAACAATGTCCTGGGCCAGCAACCTACTCTGAGAGTCTTAAAACGTTTGCAATTCACGTGGCATGAAAATTGCACACCTAAACATACAAGCCATTACAACATCTTATAATGGAATCTGTGACTTGTTTGGAAATAATCCTGATATTAACATCCTAACGTTATCAGAAACTCATCTTACATCCCAGACTGAACATAACAGTCAGATATTCAAAATTGAAGGGTACGTGTTCGGGAGATTAGACAGGAAGAAGGGACCTTGGGGTGGCGTTGGCATGTACATAAAAGAAGGCATAAACTATAAACGTAGGGGCGATTTAGAACGGAACTGTCTCGAAAGGTTATGGATAGAAATTTTTATCAACAATGCTAAAAGTCTCCTCATGACGTCACTGTATCGACCTCCAAACGATTCAAAATATCTTGCAAAAAATTTTGATGAACAGTTTAATGACCTATTATTGAAGGTGTCAAAAGAGAAAAAAGAAGTCATTATTCTCGGTGATCTCAATAGTGACTATCTTGTAAAGAGCGATAATGACAATGTGAAAAATATTTTAACGATTCATGGTTTCAAACAACTAATTACTAAACCAACCCGTGTTACAAAGAACTCAAAAACACTTATCGATATAATAGCTACCAACAAAGAGAACATTTCAAAAACAGATGTAATTCCTGTTTCCCTTAGCGACCACGATATGGTAATTTGTGTCCGCAAACTGAACCATATGAAATACAAAACAAGATACGTTACGTCACGTAATTATACAAAATACGATCCAGGACAGTTACAAAGAGATCTTAAAAACACTGATTTTTCTGACGTATTCAATGAAAACAATGTACAAAAAGCTACGGAAAATTTTACCGATATTCTAACAAATGTTTTCCAGAGACATGCTTCCAGAGACATGTGTGAGTAAGAGAAAAAATCTCATTTTTTTCAAAAAAATTTTTTTACGCATTCGTATAGAATCGAATACGAGCTTTTTGATAGAAAAGAAAAAAATTGTAAAACAATATGAAAGAGTCTGTCCTTATTCCCAAAAACCTTCTTTACATTCATAACACACATAACTTATTATACTCACAAAAACACATTTGTGAATGTTCATAAATATGTCATCTTGAGAATAATTTTTACTCACTTTCAGACGAGCGAACTTTTATGATAATGAAATTACCGTCATAAAAGATTATAAAAAAAGCAATCGTTATTTTTATGTGGAACATTGTTATATTTTTTTTTTTCATTTTTTTACCTTTAGCATCTGTGTCCTTTCTTCTTATTATTTGTTATCTTACCCATGTTGTTTCGTTATGATCAAAGTGTGGAAGTAAGTAGACATGTGCGCATCATACAGAAAGTGTTAAAAATACATTCGTTACTATGGCGACGAATGAATTATACAGAAAATAATCAACTTTTAAAAAATCTTTACAACTCTTTTTCACAGAGTTATTTTTTTCAGAGAGTATGCCATACGTTAATCTCCATTTACAAAACAATAAAAGCTTTGAGGAGGAGGGTGACTTTGTTTTGTAAAGGAATGATACATTTCGGGTGCTTTTTTGAATTAAGGTGTCAATGTAAACCTAACTCGAGTTATGATGCTTTTTGTGATGAAACGAAGGGAATAATTTAGTACTTAACTTTGATGGGAAATATCTTTAAAAGTAAAAACATTCAAGGCATAATTCAAAAATGTTCCCGAGATATATGTATAGTGAATACAAAATTGCAAACAGAATGTATAAAAATTTTTTAGTTTTGTAAATGGAGCAAATTTTCTAAACAAGGGGGTCATTTTTAAGGCGTTTCTTTATGATCTAAAATTATTTTTTTCAAATAATATTTAGATCATTGTCTAGATAATTTTATATGCTTTTGGAATATAACTAAGTCAATGCATTGACCACCATTTAATTTTAGTTACACGATTTTTAATACATAGCACTTCTTTCCCTTACTCACACCTTAAAAAACGTCATAAAGGAAAACCAACTCCCTGGGCTGGATGTCGCTATTAAGCGTGATATGGACCGCCGAGATAAAGTCTTAAGAAAAGCCCGAAAGTCTGGATCAGATGCAGACTGGAGACTGTATAAGAAACTTAGAAACTTTTGTAATAACCGACTGAGAACTGCTCGAAGGAACTACCACCGCAGCATGCTGAATGAACATCGTCTTAACCCGAGAAGTTTCTGGAAGACCATTAAGTCCATATCCCCGACCAAAGCTAAAGTCAACTCGTCGCAACGAAGCAACCGCAATGCAAAATCGTTCGGTACTTTCTTCTCAACAGCAGTATCAAAATTGAAAAAAGCTCATTTTCTCCTCACTAATCTTCTCTGGAGAGTTCCGAAGTATTATTCGGTTTGTACCAATTCAACATTCAATTTTCAATACGTTTTTGTAGTTTTTGTGCAAAAGGAGCTTAAATCACTACGACGGAATAAAGCGGCAGGCATTGATAACTTGCCACCTGGATTGTTGAAGGATGCCGCTACTGAAATCGCTCCAGCACTTGCTTATATAATCAACTTATCGATCGAGACAGCTACTGTACCAACCATATGGAAAACAGCTAAAGTGACACCTGTACATAAATCTGGCAATACCTGTGATGAAGCCAATTATCGACCAATATCAGTTTTGGTTATTATGTCAAAAATATTGAAAAAAGCCGTTCACAACCAGTTGAAAGAATACCTTGAGCAAAACAAACTCTTGTCCAATAGACAATTCGGCTACCGTGCAAAAAGATCTACAAAAATTGCAGCCACTCTATTCTTAGATAGCATCAGGAGAGATATTGACAAAGGCAAATTGGTGGGCGCAGTCTTTATGGACCTAAGTCGTGCCTTCGATACACTCAACCATTCCACATTAATTGCTAAACTGAAATCATACGGAATCAGTGGAAATGAGATTAACTGGCTTAACAATTACCTTTTTCAAAGGAAGCAGATCATCCAAATCGAAAACGAGCTTTCACCAGAATACACCGTGTCAACTGGAGTACCACAGGGGTCACTATTAGGACCTTTGATGTTTTTGATTTATTTTAATGACTTCCCTGACTGTATAACTCATTTAAATGTTATTATGTATGCCGGCATTACAGTAATCTATTTTGCCCACAAAGACAAAGCGATTATTGAAGAATGTCTCAACCCGGATTTCGTAGCAATTTCAAAGTACCTTGAAGAATCACAACTAGTCATCAACTTAAAAAAGGGCCAAAACGGAATCTATGCTCTTCGGTACATCCATCAAACTCAACAGGATATCCGAACCTCTCAAAATCAAGTATCGGGAAAGCACCATTAATAACACTAACTCGTATGAATATCTTGGCAACCATATCGACCCATCCGTGAATCTGAGCCAAAACTTCGAGAAACGACG
The DNA here is from genome assembly GCF_029227915.1 of Hydractinia symbiolongicarpus. Classification (NCBI taxonomy): domain Eukaryota; kingdom Metazoa; phylum Cnidaria; class Hydrozoa; order Anthoathecata; family Hydractiniidae; genus Hydractinia; species Hydractinia symbiolongicarpus. The sequence continues at coordinate 21,272,663 of NC_079877.1, forward strand.
CAAAAAAGCTTCTGGCGGTGTCCGGCTACTGCAAAGAGTTCGACAATACCTGACTAAAGAGGCCGCTAAAAAGGTTTTCAACTTGATGATAGCACCTTTATTAACTTATTGCTACTTAACAAAACTTCAACTCACTCAAACTCAACAGTCTTCTCTACAATCAATCGAAAGGTGTGCTTCACGAATAATTTATGGTCCCGAAAACGATAAAAAGATAACACTGATAGATCAAATGAGGAATGTCAAAACATGTCTTACAGTACGGAAATGTGTTGATGAAAATGTATGTAGTCCGATAAAAAGCTATTTTGAGTTGAATGAGCACAACCTTCGTACAAGAAACCAAGGCTGTCTAATGAAATTACCTAAACTAAGACTCGAGCTAGGTAAACAAACATTTGAATATTCGGGAGCAAAATTGTATAATGATCTCCCATTGAACATTAGGCAAGAAGCAAATTTTTCAAAATTTAAGGAACTTTTAATTTCACATGTTTTTAACTAATTCAACTCTTGTATGAGCATCCAGGAAGGCAGCAAAGATTCAGAGGTTGTTTGGTTGTCATCTTCTCTTCTTATTCTCTCTCCTGCTAAAACCTCGGATGACCCCATGCCTTTTACTGTGTTATAAATAAATAAATAAATCATATATGTGTATATTTTTAGTTTTTAACCATTTATTATTACTTTTTTCTTATTTCATTTATGTCTCTTTTTATAACAGGTCACACAATGATAGCAGTTTTATATTTTTGTAAATACTGAAGTGTAATTACCTGTTTGTAAACATTGAGATGATATAATAATAATAATAATAATAATAATAATAATAATAATAATAATAATAATAATAATAATAATAATAATAATAATAATAATAATAATAATAGCATTGGATTTTCTACATGTATTTTAATTTGTGCAAACATATTATTCAGCAGCTCATTTACATCAATGCCTTGAAATACCTGCATGAGTCTGCTATTAAATACCTTTTCAACTCTTGCGTATTGATCAATGTTTGCACATTGATGGTGTAAATCTTCCGCTCCCTCTAGATCTGCATTAGGCTGAAAAGCAAGCATTTTCTCCTTTTTCCACATGATCCACATAGACAACTGGACTTTAGCGGATCCTATATCTTCCACCTGTTCTACAATCAATTGTTCAACATATGGTCTCGCCCTTGTTATATAACTATCAACGTCAGCTTTTTCAATGCCAGGTATTCGAAAACTTCCAAAAGTCCTGTGTAGTGCATGTTGATGCTCTCGAGGTGTAAGATCAGCTGGTTCTTCATATAAGTCCCGGACGTCTTCGTGTGGTCTACCTGGGCTTCAGCTTCAATTTCATCATGTAGCGTTGAGTTAAGTCGTTTTTTTATTTCGTCCTTTATTTTGTCAACGGTATCCCGCACACTCTGCAATCGAGCGGGAAGAGCATTGGTGGTGGATGCTACTGGTGCTGATACAGCGTTGTATATTTCGCTGATTGCATTTATAAAAAAAACTCATTTTGTCTCTTTATTTTATATATTTTTTTTATGAATAAATTTTTTTAAAATGAACAGAAATTGAGACAGCAAATTTCCGCCCATACGATCTAACCATAGTCATAAGAAAAAGAGATAGTCTGGTAATTCCGGGCCGTCCATAATGTGTTCCTATTGTTCACAAGCAGATATGTTTCTTAAATCGGGGTGGCCAGTTTAAGACTGCACGGAATTATCAATAATGGCTGCCCATGGGGAGGATTTCTTTGGTGAAGATGATTTTGATGCAATCTTGGCTGTTATTGATGAAGATTTATTAGAGAAAAATCGTGATTTAACTAAAGAATTATCCGAAATTGTTGAAGAAATAGTTGACGACCCTTCTGAAAGCTGTTTTTCCTGTGATATATGCTCCAAAACATGCAAAACACAACGGGGACTCACAAGACACCGAAATGCGAAACATCGTCAGCCACAAAATCAGTTAAATGACGACAGCCTCACTACTGCTGAAACCAAGCTCCATCCGTTATACTTTAAGAAGTACACCCAATTAATTGCAAGTAAACTTTCTAAAGATGAATGCTATAGTGAGAAGACCAGAAATGAATTTGTCAATTATGTTATTACAAACGACGATACAAACTTTTCCTATAGTTTTGCCAGAGATGTGATTGGTAGTTTTAAAGGCGATGCTGAAAAGTTTTATCCGACCTTCTATAAATCTGTGTCTGAAAATATTGTTTTCAGAAATTTATCAAATCGAAGCTCTATTCTCCTTGGTTTTGAAGTGGCTAATCACGTACTTGCTCATCTCACTAATTCAACTGTAAAAGAAAACACTGTAGAATTTTCTTCCCATGTGAATTTTTCACCCAAAGAAAGAAACATAATTCAATATCTAAGTGCTTATGTATTTAGTACCCTATATCGTCGCATTAGGACATCAAAAAAATCAAGAAGTAAGCTTAGAGTTCAAAGTTTGGACATCTTATTAGCTGGAAAGTCATGTCTTCTTGTGGAAGACGATAAAAATTCTGATTTAGTAAATATGAAGGACAGAGGAGGGTTATGGTCAGTAACCGATGATGTTTTCAGAATTTTTTGTTGTGCAGAACTTGAAGTTCGTGCTCCAACTGCTAATTTTCACCATACAATTGATAGTAAGAAAATTGTTCAGACCTGCTTGAGAACCCTGTTGTGCTTTGTAATTACAAAATAACATTACACTCAACCGAAAAAGTCACAAAAGAATTAGCAATGAACTTACTTGAGCATCTCATCATGCTTTATGTTCGTGTTCGTGTTTTTTCATTTGTGAAAGATGTGAGCTGCACAAAATTGCATCAAAACAGAAAAAAGCTCGATCTCTACGCACTGAAATTAAGAAATCTTCAAGCAATCTTTCAGATGGACATTGACACTAAGAGTCCAGAACAGTGACTATAAACCTGTTACAACTGCTATTTTTATAGCAACAAATTTTAAAACAATATTATTTTGGCACATGGTATAATAAATAATTATGGAAGTCTACAAAAAGGTCCAGGTAGTGTATATAGGTTTTAAGGTGTTTCAAAATATTTTTTATTAATGTTTGTGTTAAGCAGAAATACAGTGCTTGTTCTTGCTTATTAAGTAAATTTAATGTTTTTTATAAATGTGTGGCTATAAAAATAACCGTTTTTAGTTTCTTCTTTCTTCCAAGTGTGTTTAATTGCTCTTACGGCATAGATGATGTGCATATTTTTACATGGCTAGCCTCACAAATATCGAGGGATATACCCTGTCTATTATTTCCAGGAGGGGCCATGGCGTAGATGGAGAGTCCTAGAGTATTTAATGCTCATTTTGAGCTACGCAGACCCAATTAGAGACCGCGCTCTACTAGACAACTCCCGGCATGACACAGTTTCAATATCAATTTCATGACAGTTACCAGCTATGGGTCGGAAAATCTTTTGTGTTCTAATTGTGTTGTCGTTATAACCAAAATCACGGATTGATGGGTTATCTTTCCTATGACCAATTGCACGTTGACGACCAAAGTAGTTTTCAAGGGGATCTTGGCAAAATCTTTCTGTCAGTACATATGGAACTCCATTATTAATTAAATACTGGATTAATTCAACAGTAGAATGGACAGTGATTTTGATTCCTTGGTAGGTTTGCCGTGAAATAAACATATTTGCTCTAGCATTATCCGTAAAATTACCAGGCCTATCAGCAATTGAATCCTTCCATGTTTTGAAATATCCTAGAAATGTTTCGGTCAACCATAAGAATCTTTCATCATCAACAGATGTGTACGGTTCAAGAATTGGCTTACGTTTAATTGCTGCTTCTTTGATATTCTTGACGTTAAGACAGTCAAAAAATTGGTCGAACATATTACAATATTTGGCAGTTGCATTAGCTTCTGGTGGTCCATACAATTGAAGAGCGTTAAAGACAGATTCGCTTAACACTTGTGCTGCCAGACGTACATTCATGACTGAATATGGTGTGAGCTTGATGTGGTCATTTGTTATTTTAGGAACAAGATGTAATCCACAGTCTAAGTCATCAAGGAATAACTTTGAAATATGGTTCCAGGTGATATAACTTCCATCATTCCACATACTTCCGGTATATCTTCCTGCAAGAGAATTACTCAGGCAATTGCGGGCTGTTTTAATTAAGTGTGGTGGATCTGAGATGAAGTAGATGTACCGTTCCTCATCCGCCATAACATTCAAAGTGCGGTATGTTACGTCCACTCCTGCATTAATGTCAGCTACACGGGTCATGTTTATGGTACATTTGTCGGTTTGGAGATGCTCCATCACTTGTGACACCAACAACTTTTATGCCACATTTTCCCTCCAGTATGCCAACCGCTTTCCAAAAGAGAGGAAACAATTGAATTGATGTGACATTGGTAGTAGCAAAATTTGCAAATGAAAATTTTAAAGGATTTACAATGCTTCTCACAAGAAAAACTAAGACATGAGATGCAATTTCATCAACCTTTTTCAACGCAACATAATTTAGATCAATATCACCAAGGTCAACAAAACCGATAAGATCACCATTATGCTTATCCCACACAAGACTTTCTTGAATTTTCATTTCATCCATTAATAATATTGCATATTTCTCATGTGGTTGGAATTTGGAGACCATATTACACAATTCCTGGATAACGTCTTTGTTAAAACCTTGCTTTGGACGAATATAGTTCTTATAGTCCCTTAAACGACGTCTACTAGGGAGTACCAAGAAACCACTGTCTTTCTTATCGTCAACACGAATCACATCATAAAAGGCGGGGGATTTTGCAGCTAAACCCAAGCAGTAACGAATGATCATAGGATGATAGCGAACACCAGTTTTCGATGATGATAAATATTTCTGCTGCTCTTCCCAAAAAAATTTCATGAATGGTGGTATCTTGCGATTAGTTGTTGACATAATTTTTATGAAATCATCACCAAGACTTTTTTGGACTGCACAAGTGGAAATTTCATCTTGCATTTTCTTTACCTCTTCCTTTAATTCTTTATTTTCCAACCGGTGATTTTGAAGGGTTTTTATGATTCGGTCTGGAGAAGTCATGGAAATTGGTGCTTTAAGTTTGGCAGGTGAAATTAAATTGTCCCTTTTCCTTTTCAAACTTAGGCTTTCTTTTGACTCCGACCTAACACATTCCAAGCATTTTTCAGAAGGTGGAATAAGAACTATGCAATTTGGAGATCGATACCATTTGCTTTGATGAAGAGGTGCACTAGTACTATCCTTGATGTTAAATACTTTTGGAACACAGTGCTCAAGACAGCTACCAGCAAAGTGGTCTGTCAAACCTGAGCATAATTTCAAATCCATAATTAATCTTGTTAAATATGTGATTGTAATAAGTTTTAGTGATTGAGAATAAATGTCGTGTTTAGCAGGAACAGACCATAATAAAACACGAACAGTAAAAACAAGATTATTATCAACATATATCTCATACTTTGGAACTGAGTGGATAGCATCATGACAGGCAAAAGAAGCATAATCACTTGTATAGGTAAAACTCCAACCGACTAATTTCAATAACTGAGTTTTAGAAATAAAATCTGTAAATGACTTGTACTGGTCAGTAATGACATTTTCCACTGGTTCAATTTTTTTCTGCAAAATTGATTGTGCTGATTGACGAGGCTTAGAAGATGTGGAGGATGAAGGAAAACTTTTGATAGGAAGGTTTATTGTGGGGATAGCACCGGGAACAAGTGTGGTTCTGCTAGAGTGGTTACGATTCATTTGATCTTCGCTGAAGTGCTTTTCACAAATATATATTTTCTTTCTTTGAATTCTATCCCTTACGGCATGATCAACTTCCCTATCTCTTATCACAACATCAACTAACTTTTCTCTCCACGACTTGTCAAATTGATTCTCACCAGCGGGAACTTTAAAAATAGATAGACCTTTATATTTAGCCCTTCGTGAAACTGTGCAACCGTATATAGAGCAATTTTCGCCAGGCATGTTGAAAATAATTCTGCTTAAATGTTTGTTAATCCTATGTTGTTTACAGAAACTAACCACTTAAATGCGCCATTTTTCAACACGAGCGTGCAGTCAAAGGACTGGGTACGAGGTATATTCTGCTAACAAAAACATAAACAATAGAGCCGCGCGATTCACCAGACTATCTCTTTTTCTTATGACTATGGTTACTACAACGTAATTTCTGGAGCACGTTTTATGACACACGGATCACTGGTTTTAGTGTAAAAATAACGTGAGCATAATTTACAACACAGGTATCCCCTTAAAAAAGCCAATGTGTTTGTATGCGTCTTGAAGCAGTAAAAAGAGAAAAGTAAAACAACAAATTATATACAGAAAAAGAATACAAGCAAATAAATACAGTTCAAAATAAACTATTTAAAACATAAAACAGCAAACAAGCGTAAAAACAACTGTTAAATCAAAAATAATTAGGCCATTTTTAGCAATTTTATAAGTCTCGTTTCGTTATTTTTGACACCAATCTCCTGACCACCAGTTTATCGAATCGTTTTTTTGAGATCGTAGCTTATGTATTTGTTTCATTTTGCAAAGCAAAATTTGAAAACCAGGGCTTTCCCAGACTATAGCTCAAAAATTTTATTAGCGACACATGTGCTATTTTTATTATAATTTATTACGTATACCTTGTATTTACGCGGGTACACGTGGTTTCGGCCCATCTCGCTGAGAGGGACACGTTTTATCAACGAACAAAATATAAACACATGAACGAAGTAGTGGGGTGTTGGTTTTTGTTGAGTTTCTTTATTACAACTTCGTTCATTATTTTTTTAAACTAGGACGACTTTGTTGGCTGTTAGTATCTAACTCGTAAATATATTCCAAATAGACATCTTCAGGTTTATAAGAGTACACCAGGTAGGATCTATACCAATCTGCTTTCCTACGCAATAGTTATGCGAGGGTTTCTAGCGATTTAGGAATGTAAAAATCAAAAGGAGCGGATCCTGGTCTTATTTTACCTTCGTCATGGTTTATTTTCAGAGAAAGCACTGTGAAACTATAAAAGTAAATTAAGCTTTTTTGATACTCGCTTTGAGTTTTAGATTTTGTTCATAATCTCTACCCACGGGCAAAAAATGTCGGATAAAATGTCGGACAGAATATTCGTGATATGTTTTTCAGGAACCTTTCTTTGTAGCTCTACGGCAAAAAATTGAAACTACCCTGGATTATAGTTTTATAAATAAGCATTCTAATGTATAATTTGTAACAAAATTTTTATAAATCTTTATAAATCCCGTCAATTTTGAGTTTTTTGTCCGATTACGTAATGAAATTAGCTTTTACAAGGAAAGGAAAGGTAAATCAAAATTGTACAGCTTGAGGTTTGTGTTGAAAAGTTGAAAAATGAGAGTAGTGGTGAACAACATTTGAATGAGAGTAGCGGTGAACAACATTGGGGTACATAAGCTCACTTGTACAACAACGATAGAAGACTATGATTAGAAGAACGTGGAAAGCGTTCAAAACATTACACCACAAAAACAAAATCTTTAATATACAAGTTAATATACGAAAAAATCTATTAGCTTACAGAAAAAAAAAACACTTTAAAAATTTTCAAAGTTTCGTAAAGCCTTAAACTGGCTAGATTTTAAATATAAACTGTTAAAATGAATATCGCATTTTTTGTTTCGCAAAAACAAATGGAAAAACGACAAAAATTCTTTCCCTGGCAATATTAGCAATTATCTTTATATTTGAGACCAACGACGGTTAAGTTGTTGCTTCCTAAAATACATGTGTAATTTGCTTGTCGTCGTAAAGTAAAAGCTAACCTCCCGCGAAGTAACAAGTTGATTTCTTATAAAATAAACTTGAAAATTTGTCTAAGGATCTTTAAAAAAATAAATTCCTACACAAGTTTTAAAATCAACAGGTATTTCCTAAGAAGTAAGCTTTAAAAATAACACGCATAAATCTCAATTTTCAACAATGCGTGCAGTAAAAAAATATGAAAAATATAATCTATTAAAAGGCTGACTCAGGACATTCTTGACATTACGACATCAAATATTTACTTAAGAAAATGACTTTATTTTCGTGATCAGCAATCAGTTTGGTTTCCGTGATCGGGTGAAGTCCTAAGAGTACTTACAGTACTCGTGCTTGAATGCGGGTGCTCAGAATGTACAAAGTATTTTTTATTTTTCGGCTTTCTCTCGCTTGTGCCAACAGTGTTTTCAACTTCGCTATCATTTTTAGTACTCGAATTAACCGAGTCTTTTGAATTTGAATGCATCGATTCGTTTCTCTCCAACGCAGACGTCACCGATAATGGTGCTTCGGGAAGTAAAGCAGGATTGGAGTTCGTACGGGAGCCGGTATAGCCAGTGCGGTGTTGCATCGGCACACGTCCAATCGGTGCACTTGGTTGTTGTCTTAAACGACCACGATCCAAACTGGTTTCATGCTGTCGCAAGTTAGACATTGTCAACGGCTTGCTACCAGCCTTTTTATTTCGTTCCAAACTTGAATCGTGTTGAAGTAAGTTCGACATTGTTAGTGGTTTTGATGAAGAATTTGTTGAGGCAGAATCAACGTCTTGAAAACCGGTCCCATACCTGCCATGTACATTGTCAGCCAGGCTGTTGCGATATTTTGTAGCGCGAGGAATACCTGACGGAGCACTGTGCGTACTTTGCGGTCCTTTTTGAGAACCAGTTAAGTAACCACTCATGGATATTTGTGGTATAAATGAGTTGGCAACAGAAGGGTCTCTTGATCTACTTTGAAGAGAGGCGGCAGGCGAATTTCTCATTTTTGATCGCTGTGCCAATACCTGGTCAATTTTGTTCATTTTCAAGTTTCGGCTTGCTGATAAAGGAGGTTGAGCACCAGGCATACCTGGAAGAGAATAGTCATAGTCCATATTAAAGCCACCACACTCAACTACTGCAGCAACAGCTTGGGCAAAATCCTCGTCGGTATAAATTGATCCTTCACTACTTATGCCACTTAAACGGTCGGGCGATGAAGAACCACTGCTGCTAGGGCTAGAGTTTGTCACAGATTCTGCCCATTGTAAAAGAATATCACTAGTTAGACCATCTAAGTCAATTGGTGGAGGTATAGCTTTCTCCTTTCTGCGTTTCCTGTCAGAAACAACGTCGCTATAGCCTGAGGGATCCATTTCTGACTGATACAATTCTGATGACATCATCGATGAAGCGTTCGAGTTACGTCGACGTCTTTTTTCATACGTGTATTTATTTAACGAGTTACTAGAATCACCGTGTGACATTTTAGAGTCTGCTCGAGGGTCTGTGTTTTCGCTGAACATTGACGCTGATGATGACATTTTAGGAGACGAAGGTTGACTACCATTTGTAGAAGGTGCTTTTAGCGGGTTTGGAAGTCCATCAGACCAATTCAGGACTTCTAACTTTGGCAACGGTTTAAATTGTGTTTTGGCTTGCCTTCGTAATGTGTTCTCTCCTGGAGGTTTGTTAGTAAGTCTTGGCGAGTTTTTCGCTTTGTCACGTTTCCAGGAAGCTTGATGATTATTTTCCATCACATTAACTAGGTCAGCATCAGAAAACGATTTGTTCGCTGCAGTTCGAACAATTTCTGCATGCCTTCGTTCAACTGAGTCAGTTTGATAACGAGGTTCCCTGCGTGGCATGCTACCAGAGTTAGGAGCAGTCACGTCTCGATAACGCGGTGGAGGTCTTTCGTCTCCACTATCATACAATCGAGTGTCTGGCTGGTAACGGTAGTCGAGTTCATTATTTAATGGCGTATCAACCATATATCCTGTGAAAAAATACATACGGATTAAAGGTGGTTAGATTTAGAAAATTACAATAAGGGAGTTATCACCTAGTCAAAAGGTTAAATCGCAAAAGATTGCAGTTAAAAGGAAGGGAAAAGATTGCAGTTGAAAGGAAAAGAATGAAAAGAACAACAAAAATCTCGTGTCTCGTTTAGATGAGCATAACTTACCATTTTTCATAGCAACACCAATATTGGTTTCTTTTAGATCGCCATTGCTATTTTTTAACTTCATTTCAACGCTTTCATGTCTCGTGTATGCTATTAGTAAAATAAAAGATGAAATTACCCTCTCCCTCCCAAAATGTCCAAAAGAGTAATGAGAGCCACCACAAAGATGTACTAACAAAACAAAATACCCTTACTCATAAGAGGTTTAATTTCAGCTCTATTTGGGAAATCTTCATCGATACTACTTGATTGGCTTTTGCAGCAGCTGCTAATCGATTTTTTCCCAGTTCCAGAACGAGCAGGATCGTACGTGTCATTAATTCTACAATACAAGTACAACAGAAATGAACGGGTGCCGAACGCAAATTATAGGTCCGTAGCTACCAAAATTTTGTGAACTGGGCGAAAAAAAGTTCGAAAAAAGTTTGTTTCAATTTTTTTTCCATCAAATATATATTTAGGTAAAGGAATACATGTAAAAGGTTAACCTTCTGCTTAAGCTAGTATTCGGATAATCCATTCGCGTACCATCTATTAAACCTAAATAAAGAAATAAAAGCTCATCCTTGTTAAGTTTAAATAGCGACATAAATAACTTAAACCTTTATATGTATTAGGTATGAATAGATGTCAGTCTCAATTATCTTTATGGATTAGGTATGTATAGATGTCAGTCTCAATTATCTTTATGGATTAGGTATGAATAGATGTTAGTCTCAATTATCTTTATGGATCAGGTATGAATAGATGTTAGTCTCAATTATCTTTATGGATTAGGTATGTATAGATGTCAGTCTCAATTATCTTTATGGATTAGGTATGTATAGATGTCAGTCTCAATTATCTTTATGGATTAGGTATGAATAGATGTCAGCCTCAATTATCTTTATGGATTAGGTATGCATAGATGTTAGTCTCAATTATCTTTATGGATCAGGTATGTATAGATGTTAGTCTCAATTATCTTTATGGATCAGGTATGTATAGATGTCAGTCTCAATTATCTTTATGGATTAGGTATGAATAGATGTCAGCCTCAATTATCTTTATGGATCAGGTATGTATAGATGTCAGCCTCAATTATCTTTATGGATCAGGTATGTATAGATGTTAGTCTCAATTATCTTTATGGATTAGGTATGAATAGATGTCAGCCTCAATTATCTTTATGGATTAGGTATGCATAGATGTTAGTCTCAATTATCTTTATGGATCAGGTATGTATAGATGTTAGTCTCAATTATCTTTATGGATCAGGTATGTATAGATGTCAGTCTCAATTATCTTTATGGATTAGGTATGAATAGATGTCAGCCTCAATTATCTTTATGGATCAGGTATGTATAGATGTCAGCCTCAATTATCTTTATGGATCAGGTATGTATAGATGTTAGTCTCAATTATCTTTATGGATTAGGTATGAATAGATGTCAGCCTCAATTATCTTTATGGATTAGGTATGTATAGATGTCAGTCTCAATTATCTTTATGGATTAGGTATGTATAGATGTTAGTCTCAATTATCTTTATGGATCAGGTATGAATAGATGTCAGCCTCAATTATCTTTATGGATCAGGTATGTATAGATGTTAGTCTCAATTATCTTTATGGATCAGGTATGAATAGATGTCAGCCTCAATTATCTTTATGGATCAGGTATGTATAGATGTTAGTCTCAATTATCTTTATGGATTAGGTATGAATAGATGTCAGCCTCAATTATCTTTATGGATTAGGTATGAATAGATGTCAGCCTCAATTATCTTTATGGATCAGGTATGTATAGATGTCAGTCTCAATTATCTTTATGGATTAGGTATGAATAGATGTCAGCCTCAATTATCTTTATGGATCAGGTATGTATAGATGTCAGCCTCAATTATCTTTATGGATTAGGTATGAATAGATGTCAGCCTCAATTATCTTTATGGATCAGGTATGTATAGATGTCAGTCTCAATTATCTTTATGGATTAGGTATGAATAGATGTTAGTCTCAATTATCTTTATGGATCAGGTATGAATAGATGTCAGCCTCAATTATCTTTATGGATCAGGTATGTATAGATGTTAGTCTCAATTATCTTTATGGATCAGGTATGAATAGATGTCAGCCTCAATTATCTTTATGGATCAGGTATGTATAGATGTTAGTCTCAATTATCTTTATGGATTAGGTATGAATAGATGTCAGCCTCAATTATCTTTATGGATTAGGTATGAATAGATGTCAGCCTCAATTATCTTTATGGATCAGGTATGTATAGATGTCAGTCTCAATTATCTTTATGGATTAGGTATGAATAGATGTCAGCCTCAATTATCTTTATGGATTAGGTATGAATAGATGTCAGCCTCAATTATCTTTATGGATCAGGTATGTATAGATGTTAGTCTCAATTATCTTTATGGATCAGGTATGAATAGATGTCAGCCTCAATTATCTTTATGGATTAGGTATGTATAGATGTCAGTCTCAATTATCTTTATGGATTAGGTATGTATAGATGTCAGCCTCAATTATCTTTATGGATCAGGTATGTATAGATGTTAGTCTCAATTATCTTTATGGATTAGGTATGTATAGATGTCAGTCTCAATTATCTTTATGGATTAGGTATGTATAGATGTTAGTCTCAATTATCTTTATGGATTAGGTATGAATAGATGTCAGTCTCAATTATCTTTATGGATTAGGTATGAATAGATGTTAGTCTCAATTATCTTTATGGATCTGGTATGATTTTAGTATTATAAAATTCATTTCAGTCTTGATACTCGCAATAGGCTTATAACAACTGACAGCATGTCCATATCAGTTCGTAAATCTTGGTTTTCACTGATGACTAATGTAAAGTAACGCGAAATATTTTTTTAAACATAATTTCTTATTTCGATTATGAACGGTTTCTACTGAAGAGAAAGCTTATTTCACGGTAAAACACGTGCATGGCATTTTTGAAAAAAAATTTCCTGATAATATTGTTTTTGTTCCAAATATAAAGAAAATGGAAATTATATTTAAGGCAATACTTAATGGAAATATACACAGATATTTTTGACTATCGTACATCGTTTTTTCGTGCGTTTCGTAGCGCAAAACTTTCGTAAACCTAACCAAAATATAGCCATACAAAACAAACGTTCTCACCTCCAGTCCAGATAAGAATAATTTTCAAAAAAGTGAAAAAAGAAGAGTGCCATTTCCTTTTCTAAATTCTGTTTAGAAATGAGGTAGAAACCATGTTTTATATGATTTATTTAAATTAATGAAAAAAAACCTTAAAAAATATTATTAAAACGTTTTCGTCTCACAAATTCTTGCACTGCATGTTTTTGCAACTCACATTTGCATAAAAATATCCTTATTTTATGAGAAAAATGTGAATTTGGTATCAAAAAATTTTGATGTCAAGTCCACGTTATTTCATGAATTAAAAAGAAGGTGAGTTTGAAATAACACAAATTAAACATGTTTACACTGTGAACTAACATGAAGTATGAAATAATGTTCAAAAATTAATTCATGTTATTTCACACAAGTCACCAGTGGAAACCAAGCTTGGAAGAAAATGCTATTTGCTTAAAGCTTGTTAAAGTCCATGCAAAGTCTTTGTATTAAGGTATGTTTTAGTTGGCCTGCCGCCATTATACTACGTGTTGTTTATTCAAGTTGCCAAACTACTTTTGTTAAATCCTACCTCGTGAACTTTCATTATGACTTCTTTTTTGTTTCGCAGCGCAACATCTCTTGCACTGATTACATCGCCGATAAAACAACAACAAGACAATGGCCAACAAAAGTAACCACAGCAACACACCAACCGGAACAATGAACCAAGGTTCTTTAATGATCTTTATGAAGCCGCCATCTTCTTCTGCGTTTGTCGTAGCAGAATCTTCAGTTAACGGAACACCATACACCTCTCCTACTTTCATACTTGCTAAAAGTGGAATTTATACCATCATATTCCCAAAAATTCCCAATAATATAATATAATCTAAAAGATTACCATTTTTTCCTGAACAAAATTAATTACCATGTGTTCCTCGCTGTTAAAGGATAACTAACGATTGTTAACAAGTTGGGTTTAAATTGTTAATTATAGTGTGAATATGAAATGTGTAATTTTTTTTAGATTTATGAGCCTTGTTTCTCCAGATATTTAATGTTAAAGTAGTACTAGATCGCCGCTAGGCCAGTGTCGATGAGGTAAATTACCAGCTGATAAGTCCGCGGGGAGTAAACATTTGCATTTTGAATGAACAAAGCGAGATAATACTGGCGGAATAAATTGTAGCACGTCTTTTGCGATTGTCTCAGATTAATTTTAGTTATGTTTTAGAATAAATATGTTTCATAGTTCGTTTAGTATTAGTGTTATAAATACAGTGATAAGTTAATCACCTGAAAAAAATAACAAATATTACGTGTATGAAACTTTTTCTATGTAACATCTTTTAATACAACTAGGTTTTCATTTAATTTGCAACAATTTGTGGAATATAAAACGTCAAACAATGATACGCAATGAAATGTGTCGATTCCTAAAAAAACACTGCAAGTGATTTTGTAAAAACAAAACGAAGTCTCTAAGTTTTCGGTGTTTTTTATTATTTTTCTTTACCTATTTTCTTGTTAGTAAATTCTTCGGAATTATTATTGCTACGACGTTGGACAACATACGTTGCACAAAAAATGTACCAAGGAAGTGTTCGAATTCCTTAGAACATTAGCACTATGGCAAAAGGTTCGAAGAACAACCCTATTTTTACATCTGCAACAGTGCAAACTCAGATGTACAGTTTTTGGCACTTTTTTTAATTCTTCCTTATTATATTTTCGTTTGTGAGAGGTTGGTAGATTTAAATTCACTAACCTAACTGAACAGTAAACGCTTTGCTCTTTTCTCCATACCCGTTTTTTGTCTTTATTTGAACATAAATGTGATAACTTTCGTACTCATGTAGTCCAGACAGCATACTGATTGTAGCATCCTTGTTGACGGGCATCACGGGAAACCTACCTCCATCATACACACAGGTCACCTGGATAAAAATACAGATATGCATGTAACCCTCTGAATTAACTTTAATAATAGCTTAAAAACGAAAACGTTACCATGCATAAGATAAAGAAAAATTAACGGGAAAACCACGGTACTTACTTCAAAAGACATTACGTCCTCGATCTGATCAAAATTTAAAGGAGGGGACCAATGCACTTGTAAGTTTCGGTCGTTAATTTTCTTCATACCCACTTTTATAGGCGCTGGTACTAAAACGATATACATGTTTGAGGAACCTCCTTTCGCAAAACGTTTAAGTAGATGAAGACAATAAGTCCTTAGGAGCTGAAATACACTGTATGTGCGTAAAAAACAAAAATTTACAGGCAGAAAGTGTGCGAAGAGCCCTGACTCACTTTTTCTAGCTGTTTTCACAATTAAGGATGGACTAGGAGGGCTAAAATACTGCTCGTTGACTGCTTTCAAAAAGATTTCATAGCGAGTGTTTGGCTTCAAGTTGGTCAGCTTGTAACTGGTAATTGTGTTGGAATTTAGCATTGATGGCTTAAACTCTTTGCTTCCCTCTTCCCGAGTGTACAAAGCATAGCTTGTGATACGGCTCGGTTCAAGATACTAAATCATCAAAATGGAAACTATGTAATTGCAGAGAAACAAAAGATCATGGTACAAAATCAACGGATTAGCAAGTTCTGATGAGAAAACCATTTATGTAATCAAGATTTAAGGTTTACGTATAAGTTATAATCATCTGCACAATTATGTGACTAAAATAGAAAGCAGAAAAGGTATTCAAGCTTACATTCCAACGAATTTCAATATTATGATACGTAGCAGCAACAAGTGAAAGCGAAAGAGCGATATTTTCAAGCTTATCCTTAACTGCGTTTTCAGCTAAAAAGAGAATAAAAATAGATATGTAGTCTGTTCAAGCAAGAAGTCCCAGTGAAGTAGTTTTTAATTCTTCTTGTCTAAAATATGTACACTACCTAACGTTTCAACATTTCCAGTTCCCCTTCTCAAACCGTCTCCATTTTTATTTCGCGCTGTAACGAACATTACATAGATGGAGGATGGGGTTAAATTGCTAATAATTTTTTCTGTGTTATCACCACCCAAAACAAGTGATTTTTTCTCTGTGCCTGCAGCAACATCTCTTATAGTTATTACGTACGAAAAGATTGGTGAAAGCGTTTGGGCAACTGCTTTACCCCATATTAACTTTAACGATCTTGATTTTAATTCAACCACTTTAACATAGGGAACTTGTCCGGGTCGTCCAGCATCAGTTGCTAAACAAAACAAGTCTTACAACTTCGATAAAAAAAATCACAGTTGTGAAAGGAAAAGTTTTACTTACCATTCACATAGAGGTAACTGAACTTAGAACATGTCGTACCGCTAGCAGAAGTAACTTTACACCTAGAAGATTATCAAAATACAGTGGCATTTGTAATGATTTCAGACTTTCAGATGGTAAAAATATATCAACAACACAAAAAAATATAAATCGTTTTGATGTCATCGCTTTATACAGTATATAAATCTGTAAAAAAACACATCTTGAAAAAACTTACACAACTTGTCCACACAATTTTTGTATGTTAAACACTCAAGGTTGAATTTACCAAAGTTGATGAGACATAGAAAGACTTTTTTGATGCACGCAATGTTACATGTATTTCATGTACACGTAAAGTTTCCACAGATTAAACTGCACACTTTTTTGTTTTCTTTTTATCAATTGAATTTAGGATACATTAATAAACACACAGTTTAGGTTTAGTTCCCATCCTGTGCAGCAATACGGGGTGTGGCAGGATCAAATTATTCTCTTTGGACAAATTTTGTTACTTTTAAAATTTTGAGATTTTCAAGAAGGTTGAATTAACAGTTGATTTGGTCTGTAACAATATAAACAAGATGCAGGGCCTGCATAAACTATCTCGCATATAATGTCAACTACACATTATCATTGCAACAATGCATTTGAAATATATTAACAGGGTCATTTTACAAAAGCTAAAAATTGATTTACAGCTGTTCCTGGCGTAGGGGATATGATGCATGGCTATGATACTGACTTTTTATATTTATTTTTTAGACACCTGCATGTGAATTATTTAGGTCCCATACCTCTGAGTCTTTGGCCATTTCTCGAAACTACCATTTAAAATTTCTTACGAAATCCTTATAATGGGGAAATTCATTAGGATTATTAAAATCATAAACCTGGTTTCCAAACTTGTTTCAAAACGGAAAAGTTGATGAAGTCATCTTAAAACCCTTTGGGCACCATCCATGTAACTATTGGTCGAAACATAAAGCATATAATCATATAGATTAACATTTTCTTAAGCAGCTTTGAAGCTCTATGCTTATCTCCTTAAAAGAGTTCGTGTAAAGCATGACTCTATACAAGATTGGCAAGATTGGCCAATTAGGACGTAAGTAGTAAATTAGTTAGTTCAATAGATAGATGGTTATAACATAAAAGGGTGAATTCAAAGAGTGTTAAAAAATGTGGCGAACTTGTGGAATTAGCAGCTGATTTGGTCTGTAACAAAATGATTTAAAAATAAAAGGGTTATCTATGTAATCTATATAATGAGCCAGGACTTAGAAAAATCTCATTTCATCATTAGATTCAGTATTTAACAGGAGAGAAAGAACAGAAAAAAGTATTGACATACTGCTAGCACTGCTTTGTTTTAGTTTTTCATTATATAGTTTTACAAATTGATTTCAATTTCTTGTTTCGTATTTAGAATTTTTCCTGTTGCTTTTTGTGGTGACTTCACGTACAACGTTGTGCCACTGCATGTCCCTGAAAAAGTCCTTTGTGTCACTTCAATAACATTTTTCCAGAGGAGGTGTAGATTAAAAATCTTATGATTTCTAGTATTATTTATTATGGCATTTTTGTACATTTTGTTGGAAATGGCTGAAAGCAATTTGAAAAGTAAAAAAAAAAAAAAAAAAAAAAGTAATTTTTTTTTTATTATAACACTCCAAAGAGATCGTTATAAAAACATCTACTGTGATCTAATGATACTTGTACTTGACATACTACTGGCAAATATAAATTAAAACAAAAAAAATCTGAAAAAATTTAATAAAGCCTTTTTATGAAAAAAATTATGAATCAGCAGTGATTTTATGTCGAATCAATCCTTTTGTTTTGTTAGTTACTAGGCCAAGTTTCATAGCAATAGCAGTCCCAACCCCCCCTTCTTATAAAACGATACCCAAAAATACTCCTGGGTCATAAGACCAATCGTTTGATTTAATTCAATAGGTGATGCCATAAAACTGGAGCTTGAAAATTGTAATCCCATATTAGTATAGTAGAAAGTACTAATTTCTTTCAACATTAAGCTGGACAGTGCTCAGCCGTAGCCACAGTTGAAAAGGCTAGATAACAGGCTTATTATATTGTTATTTTATAGCCTGGCGACAAAATTAAAACTTACACAGGATTTTTATCGTGTAATGTGGAGATAGAAATTATGCAATATGATCTTATCGCTAAGTGAGGATTAAGCTTTAAAGGTGCTTAAAAATCCTACTGCTGCCTAGTCAGAAGACATAAAACTGTTTCATCTGAAAAATTTATCAATCTAATTAGTTGCACAATTAAAATTAAAATTATTATTCCAAAAACTTGTGTCGTATTTGCACAGGAAAGTATAAAAAGTGAGAGTCATAAGTTGAATATAACATTAAAGACTTACCTGTAAGCGGCAGTGTCTGACAATATTACACTACTAAGTGTTAATACACTTTCAGTTGAGGTTGTTTTGATTTTAATACCGGCTGTTCCTGAATGCATCAATTCGTTTTTACCAGCAAGTATCCAACTAAAAGTGAACGTTCTGCTACCAATGGCTTTACATGTGAGGGAAAAACTACCTCCTTCAGTCACTGCATCTGAAGCTGGCGTCAAAGTCATTTCAGGCAACTGAATATTTGCCGCTAAAAAAAAGGTTTTTTATTACAGCTATTTCGTATTTTTCAATTCAATTCAACTTGCACAAGACAACAACAAGAAAATCATTAAGGTGTATCGTAGTAATATCACACCCTCATGATTTTCTTGGTGTATTTTGTTCCAAATATTATTGGAAGTACAAAAACCAATAGTCAAGCATTTTCCCAGTTTTTCAGATGGTTGCATTCAAAATTTGATTAACTCGGAAATTAAAGAAACTGTGATAACAGTGCATTTTTTAAAATTGTTTCCCCTGTCTGCACATCTGCCAGAGTAGTTGCAGTGCTGTTTGACAATTTTAATTCTCCAAAAAAATTGTAAACATGATTGTGGTTCATAATTATAATGTTATGGAGCTTAACATTCAAAAAAGAAATTAAAGAATTAAATAAAGTATGCCTACCAATAACTTATTCAATCGCAAATGACTAAATCAAGCAAAAAAGCCACACAGTGGAGTATTATTCCATTGCTTATTAGAATATAAATGCTAACAGAGCAGAGCAGAAATTAAAAGCAATTTGAATATTTTACACAAACAGAAAAAAACAAGAGGGCATAAATGCTAGGTAAAATACTTATAAAAAGACTTACTCCTTAAGACTTTTAATTTAACACCAGTTGATATGATTTTTTTATGTTGTATGTCCTCAGCAACACATTTTATAGTTCCTTCATTAGTTGGCTCGATTTTACTAATCACTAGTTGATTCTTGGTGTTCACATACATATTATTTACAGTGCGTTGCTTCATTACAACTTCTCCATTGACATCCCAATGCAGGGCAGGGTCTCTTCCCCCTTGCACTATGCAATTAAATGTTGCTGTTTGTCCAAGACCTGTGGTCATACCAGTAGGCATAACCTTGAATTTCATTTGTTCTGAAAAAGTGACAAACAGGTTGCCTTTAGAAAAAATCAAGATAAAATGATATTTTTGGCATTGGCTATCAAATGTTTTCCAAATACACACTGCTACTATATAACATTATCCTAAACTATTCATTTAATAAAAAACAAGAAACCAAATAAGTTTAAACACTCACACCACATATTACATAAAAAATGAAAGGAAAGAAAAAAAGTTGAAACAACTGTAAAACAAACAACCAGTAATAATAGATATTTGTGAGGCTAGCCAATAGGCACATCTGTCTATATATCCATCTATCTTTTATGTCCAATTATGAACAAAAGGGCACCAATAGGAACAAAAATTATACGTATGTTGAGTTTTGGTAAAAATAGTGTTTTTGACATTTGTTATTACCTGGTAATTTGTGTTGCGTTTTAAACACTCTAACCTACATGTTGTGAGTGAATAATAATGAATATAAAAACATTTCACCACATATTATGTATCTTTGTATTTTGTATTTTAAGAAAATCATTAAAAAAAACTCCAAACGAACCCTGGGCTTTATTAAGTGATGTTTTATATAAAAAATATCAAGGGTTACTGTTTTTTTCATCAAAGATAATGTGGAATGTTTCCTAAGAAATTTTTATGAACAACCCTTTTCAAAATTGTGATGTAATGCAAAAGATTTCCATTTTGTTGTATACTTAATCTTGTACGCAAGTTTTAAAATGCAAAACCTTTTTGATGTTGATGTTCAAAAAAATGCACACTCATTCTGGAGTGTTTTCAAATAACTCTGGAAAATTGTAGTAGCATTTCATAATCTAAGGTGGAGTGGTGATTTGCACGGAAATCATTTGCACATGCAACAGCAACAAAAAAACATTTCCACTGAGGAGTCAAGCCTACAAGTCTCTAGGATTTTACTGGAAGAAAAAAGCTTAACTAAACAATAGCTATTAGTGAATTGCACGGTAAATTCTAGTCCATTAGTAAATTAAAAGCTAGCTAACTGGCAAAAATGTCTCGAACTAAATATCCCCAACTTAGCTACACTAAATCATAATTTTTTTAGGGTTTGATTTTATAATTTGTTTTAGCTAATAATTTTTACACAGGATCGTGCAATTTTAAAGACCCTTTCCAGTAAGTAGTAATTTTAGCCATATTTAAATTAGATTTATATAATTCAAATTCGTCACAGGTAATTCATCAATGTTTACAATAGATGTAGGACTTAGGATCTTTACAATACTTGATTATATACAAACGCTTAAAGGGGAACAGAAGTCAAAATTTTGTTGTTTACTTTTTCGGTTGAAATGAAAGAGTAACTCTCATGTTGAATAAGAGCAATTTAAAATTTCAATGGTTATGATGCCATAGCTGCGTTAGGCTTCCATTATAGTAAGTATGTAGGTCAATAAAATTAAGACTAGCAAAGCTAGCAGGTGACTGGAAATTTGAATATGTTGATCCTAAAGCATATTTATACATAATAAATTGATAATATACTTATAACAGTACAAAGATGAAAAGACGCAGCACGTTTTGATTCCATATGATTGTGATTTTATAAACAATGCTGTTACACGTCTATTATGCAAAAAAAATCGTACACAAAAATGGAAAATTTTAAATGCTTGTATTTGGTTAATATATATTATTTTTTCAAAAGTTCTTTTTTTTCTCGAATAATGTTGTTTTGTCTCTAAACAAAAAATCAATTTTTTTCCAAGCCTTTGTTTCCTTTTAGAGGTGCTAATTCTTGCTGATGCTAGCTTGACTCCATTTTGGCACTTCGTTAGACCTGACATTACAGATATACAGAATTTGCATTTTCGCTGCCTCCCTGCTGCCGAGCAATGGTTATTTGATGGTTTTTACCAACTTTGAAACATGCCCAAAAAGCAGCCATTGTGCCAATTTTATGTTACTTATTGTACTTGGATAGATTAAAGCCAAACGTTATTTCAACAAAAGTTTTATCATGCATGTCGCATATTGCAGAAATTTTTCACACTGACAAAGGTCAACTGGATCTTGCACTACCACCACACAAGTGCTGGTAACCTGCCTTCACCCTAAATAATAAGGTTAGGCTCCCTAGAAAAGTGATAAGATATTTCCTGATCAAAACCTTAAGAATTCTTAGGGCTGATTCAAAAAATTCTTTAGTTTGATTCAGGAATAGTTGGAAAATTCAAAAGGAGGGTTAATAGGTAGGTTAGGTTTGATGAAATTATGTAAAAAAAACTTTATTATAATGAGTATCTAAATTTAACATTTTTTAAGACATCCTGAGAAACTGTTTTAAGGTTTTATTAGTCCATTTCTCAATTTGTGTTGAACACTAGCAAATTTTTAGACTAAAGGGACGTAAAATTCTTAATTTGAAGGCCCCATGTTTGTGAGCCATTGACCAATACAATTAGGAATCCATGTCCGAGAATTTTTTAATATTAATATTTCAACATAATTTTTTTAGATCTGTGCAGCAATTATTTACATTCCACGAGTGACAATTTTTTACACCAAATAAATAAACAAATAAACTTACTTAAAACGTACTTAAAAATTATATTCCAGAACTTTATTTAACTAGGCAATCTAAGAATTATTTATTTTCCAGTTTAACCAAACAGAACCTAAGGACGAGCCCATTGTGATAGGAACACATTGCAAAGTTAAATTGGCACTGAGCTTTAGATTTTAAAAATTACTTCTAAACAAATTTAGTAAACAACGGGTTACAGAGATGGAAATCTAAGTTCAGACTTTGCTAGTTGGAAAATAAGCTATGTCAATCGATACATGGTAAAACATACTAGGGTAGAGGACCAGAATGTACCTTATAATAATAAACTTATAGTGTAATGTGTGCACTTGCTTAAAGTCACTTTTTTCTTCTTCTATGCGATATCTGCGTTTCAGTGAAAAAGGTGTCTTTCTCTAATTGCACTGAATAATTATTTTTGATGAGTAGTCTGTGTTAGACGACTCTACCATTTTCACATTGAACCCTTTGGATCTTTAACCACAGAATACATTTTTTCAATGTCTTTTTAGTCTTTTCCAAATGTTGTTTGGTGATTAAAACATGGCAGTTCATCTTCTAGTAAAATAGTGATGGTCTAATTTCAGGAAGACTCCTGAAAATTTCCTTATCTTAAGATATCCAGGTTTTACTCAGGAGGGGTGTTAAAATCATGTGGATTTTCTAATTAAAAACAAATTATACTTACTGTATACTTCCAATTTAACAGTATCTGAATTCACTCCAACAGGATTTTTTGCTGTACATTTGTAAATTCCTTTATCTGATAGCTGGACATCTGATATAGTTAAAATTCCAATATCTGTGTGCAAACGTGTTTTAGAAGGCAGAACACCATTAACTTTTGACCATAATCGATTCGGTTGTGGTAATTTAAGTGATTGACAATTTATAATGACAGTTTCACCTTTATAGACCATCATTACATCTTTAGCAATGTCAATCTGGGGTGCAGATACTATAAAAAAAAAGTGACGATTCTGGATTTCTTCTTCTTCATGCAAACATTCGCTACGCTAACAATTTCAAGATTATAAGTTAATAGTACATTCTGTTTTTCAACAATCAGGAATAAATAAGCATGCTAAAATTTAATGGTGACATCAAACTTTTATTGGAACCTGATTCTGAAAAATAACTACTTCGTTTTAAACAAATTGGCAAAGTGAACAAAAAATGTTCAACATAGTGATACTAACTTATAGTTATAGACTAACCGCCACCCCATGCTTAAATATTGATTTAGTTTAAATTGTAAATATTTGATCAAGCATCCAAGGGTAATTCATAATTAAAATGTTTTATGTCACAGAAATTAAACACAAATGTTAAATTAGGAACGTCATAAAAAATATTACAGCAGGTTTGTTACACCTCAGTGGTTCAGTGGAAACCCTGGAGATACTATGCATGGTTTGTTCGAAAGAACACCAATATGGGGCCATGTCTCAATTAATGAAATAATTGGAACATATTGTGAAAGAAAGAAATATTTACTAACCTTAAATTTTCAATCGAGAAGCGTGGAAATCAAAATCAAATAGTGAGATCTGTTTTGCTGCACTAAACCATAACTATTGCCCCTGACAAGGCAGCATTTAATTCTTTATTCGTACAGCAAAGGGATTGTGTTTGTACACATGTTAAAGTTATTGGTTTATAGAATTAGGCGTAGGCCTTATTTAATTCATAAGTATAGCTTTCATTGACTTCTTCAGAAATTTAAAACAATCAACAATACTTACACCTGACTTTTAATACAGCAACTGGACTTATTCTTTGTTCTTCACTATTTGTAGCTACACAAGAATACATGCCACGGTTATTCCAAGATGCAGGTGATATAATTAGCTGGTACTCCTTGCCACTTTTTTTAGTTTTTACATTGTAACTGAATACTACTGGAGAATTATTTTTTAACCATGTAACAGTGGGTGTTGGCTCTCCAGACGGCGGTATACATCTGAATATGTGCTTTCCAAGGTCTGGTATTGTAGCATTTTCTGGAACTAGCTTGAATGATTCGCCTAAATCTATACCATAAATTATGTTTGTTATAGTAACACTAAAGGATGACACGCATGAAAAGTTCAAAAGTCCTGTCAAAAGTAGTAAAAAACCAGCTGTGCAGTGCAAAAAAAACAAAAAAAAATAAAATTAAACCAGAAAATAATAAAAACAAAAAATAAAATGTGTGTTAGCGTAACTTACATTTAACTTTAACAGTCGCAGTTTTACTTCGTTCACTACCCATAATATTTGTTGCGTTACAGTAATATTCCCCACTATCATCATAAGTGGCATTTTTTTTAGCCTTGTTAATCACTAAGGCATCGTCAGGCAAAATAAAAACT
This sequence comes from Hydractinia symbiolongicarpus, assembly GCF_029227915.1. Classification (NCBI taxonomy): domain Eukaryota; kingdom Metazoa; phylum Cnidaria; class Hydrozoa; order Anthoathecata; family Hydractiniidae; genus Hydractinia; species Hydractinia symbiolongicarpus. The sequence goes on from NC_079877.1 coordinate 21,297,457, forward strand.
CCACTCCTAAGCTTGAAAGGTACACCATTCTTGTACCAGGTAACTATAGGCCGAGGATATCCCATTACAAAACAAGTTAGCATAATTTTAACACCCTTCGAAGCAGTGATGCTCTCAGGGTGATTTCTAATAAATGGTGCTTGCTTCCCTGCAAAAAAATTAACAAAGTGTCACTGTTTATGTCAAAAAGAAAAACATAACGTCCGTTCTGTAAAACCAGAAAATAAAATAGTAAAAAATAATAAACAAACAAGAAAGTATCAAGAATAAAAATGAAATTCAAATGAATGAAGGTGCTTTAGAAAAAATTTTAAATCTTTTCTTTTTTGAAAATAGAAAATTAGGGGCATAAGAGTTCAACATTCTATCCAACATCAAACCCTTTGTCATCATCATTTTTAAATGTTGGAATGAAATATTAATTTGTTTGTGTCAAATGAAAGTTCTCACAAACAAAAAAATCTTGTTGGGTGGATAAAAAGATGTTAGATGATGGGTTAATTCAACTCAAATTTGCATCCAATAGTTTTATGACGGATGTGTGATTTCGTCAAAAAACATATTTTTAGTTGTGATGAGTGCAAAACACATACAAAAAAGTGCGCTTTATATGCTAGAACGACAGGATGTTTTAAT